>NC_046154.1:152237799-152268269 GCF_011064425.1 Rattus rattus | reverse complement strand
CGAACTCAAGCAGTATTACAGAGCAATAGTGATAAAAACTGCATGGTATTGGTATAGAGACAGACAGATAGACCAATGGAACAGAATTGAAAACCCAGAAATGAACCCACACACCTATGGTCACTTGATTTTTGACAAAGGAACCAAAACCATCGAATGGAAAAAAGATAACATTTTCAGCAAATGGTGCTGGTTCAACTGGAGGTCAACATGTAGAAGAATGCAAATCGATCCATGCTTATCGCCCTATACAAAGCTTAAGTCCAAGTGGATAAGGGACCTCCACATCAAACCATATACACTCAAACTAATAGAAGAAAAACTAGGTAAGCATCTGGAACACATGGGCACTGGAAAAAATTTCCTGAACAAAACACCAATGGCTTATGCTCTAAGATCAAGAATCGACAAATGGGATCTCATAAAACTGCAAAGCTTCTGTAAGGCAAAGGATACTGTGGTTAGGACAAAACGGCAACCAACTGATTGGGAAAAGATTTTTACCAATCCTACAACAGATAGAGGCCTTATATCCAAAATATACAAAGAACTCAAGAAGTTAGACTGCAGGGAGTCAAATAACCCTATTAAAAATTAGGGTTCAGAGCTAAACATAGAATTCACAGCTGAGGAATGCCGAATGGCTGAGAAACACCTAAAGAAATGTTTATCATCTTTAGTCATAAGGGAAATGCAAATCAAAACAACCCTGAGATTTCACCTCACAAAAGTGAGAATGGCTAAGGTCAAAAACTCAGGTGACAATAAATGCTGGCGAGGATGTGGAGAAAGAGGAACACTCCTCCATTGTTGGTGGGATTGCAGACTGGTAAAATCATTCTGGAAATCAGTCTGGAGGTTCCTCATAAAATTGGACATTGAGCTGCCTGAGGATTCAGCTATACCTCTCTTGGGCATATACCCAAAAGATGCCCCAACATATAAAAAAGTCACGTGCTCCACTATGTTCATCGCAGGCTTATTTATAATAGCCAGAAGTTGGAAAGAACCCAGATGCCCTTCAACAGAGGAATGGATACAGAAAATGTGGTACATCTACACAATGTAATATTACTCAGCTATCAAAAACAATGACTTTATGAAATTCGTAAGCAAATGGTTGGACCTGGAAAATATCATCCTGAGTGAGGTAACCCAATCACAGAAAAACACACATGGTATGCACTCATTGATAAGTGGCTATTAGCCCAAATGCTTAAATTACCCTAGATGCCTAGAACACATGAAACTCAAGAAGGATGATCAAAATGCGAATGCTTCACTCCTTCTTTAAAAGGAAAACAAGAATACCCTTGGCAGGGATAGGGAGGCAAAGATTAAAACAGAGGCAGAAGGAACACCCATTCAGAGCCTGCCCCACATGTGGCCCATACATATATAGCCATCCAATTAGACAAGATGGATGAAGCAAAGAAGTACAGGCCGACAGGAGCCGGATGTAGATCGCTCCTGAGAGACACAGCCAGAATACAGCAAATACAGAGGCGAATGCCAGTAGCAAACCACTGAACTGAGAAAGGGACCCCCGTTGAAGGAATCAAAGAAAGAACCCGAAGAGCTTGAAGGAGCTCGAGACCCCTTATGAGCAACAATGCCAAGCAACCAGCACTTCCAGGGACCAAGCCACTACCTAAAGAGTATACATGGACTGACCCTGGACTCTGACCTCATAGGTAGCAATGAATATTCTAATAAGATCAACTGTGGAAGGGGAAGCCCTTGGTCCTGCTAAGACTGAACCCCCAGTGAGCGTGATTGTTGGGGGAGGTGGCAATGGGGTAGGATGGGGACAGGAACACCCATAAAGAAGGGGGGGGAGGGATTAGGGAATGTTTGCCCGGATACCAGGAAAGGGAATAACACTCGAAATGTAAATAAGAAATACTCAAGTTAAAAAAAAAAAAAGAACAACAACAACAAAAAAAGAACTGTGCCAACAAAAATAGCTGCAACATGACTGCATCAATTCTTTTTCCCAGGCAAGCACAAAAAGTCATGAGTTTTGAGACCTCTGTTCACATGGAAATGTTTTTAAGTTTTTTTCTTGTATATTTTATGTATTTACATTTCAAATGTATCACCTTTCCCCCCCTCTTCCGTACCACCTCCCTACCCCCAGCTTCTATGAGGATGCTCCCACTCCCACCCATCCACTTCAACCACAACCCCTTGACATTACGGTACATTGGGGAAAACAAGCCCTCACAGGACCAAGGGCTTTTCCTCCTATTGATACTGAACAATGATATCCTGTGCTACATATATAACTGGAATCATTGGTCCCTCCAAGTGTACCCATTGATTGGTGGTTTATTCCCTGGGAGCTCTGGTAGGGCCTGATTGTTTGATAGTGTTGTTCTTCTTATGGGGTTGCAAATGCCTTTACCTCCTTCAGTCTTTTCTCTAACTCCTCCATTAAGGTCCCCATGTTCAGCCCTGCATCCATCCTCATCTGAATCAGTAGGGCTGTGGCAGAGCCTCTTAGGAGAAAGCCATGTCTGGCTCCTGTCAGCAAATATTTCTTGGCATCAGCAATAGTGAATGGTTTTGGTACCTGCATATGGGATGGATCACCAGATGGGAGAGTCTCTGGATGACCTTTTCTTAAGTCCCTGCTTCATTCTTTGCCCATGTATTGCCTCCCATGAGTATTTTGTTCTCCCTTCTAAGAAAAAAATGAAGCATGCACATTTTGGTATTCCTTCTTGAGCTTCATATGATCTGTAATTTTTTTCCTAGGTATTCCAAGCTTTTGGGCTAATATCCACTTATCAGTGAGTGCATAATATGTGTTTTCTTTTGTGACTGGCTTACCTTACTCAGGATGATATTTTCTAGTTCCATCCATTTTCCTAGGAATTTCATGTAGTCATTGTTTTTAATAGCTGAGCAATACTTCCATTGTGTAAGTGTACCACATTTTCTGTGTCAATTCCTCTGTTGAAGGATATATGGGTTCTTTCTAGCTGCTGGCTATTATAAATAAGGCTGCTATGAACAGAGAAGGGCATGTGTCCTTGTTATACGTTTAAGCATCTTTTGGGTGTATGCCCAGGAGTGGTATAGCTGGGTCCCTAGGTAGTACCACTGAAATTTTTAGTACTGATTCCAGTAATCTTTTACTTTGTCTTTGGAGTCCTGGTTCAATACTATATCTGTCTGTTTCATGTCTACCATGTGTAGGCAACAAGCTCTACTCACTCAGAGAATTCATACCATCAATCTCTATATCATGTGATCTGAAAACAATGGCAGGTGGTGGCTGCAGTGAAATGCAGCTTCTGAATCTAAAAACCAAATGATTGCTTCCACTCTTCAGTTGTTTATGTTAGTTTTTTGTCATGCAGATGAAAGTCTGACCAATCAGAATCTTCTACTGGTATACCCTACATGGTAACAGAGAACAGGTTGCCTTAGAGCACATTTGTAAGAATAAAAATCCCAGTCACAACACAGATTTCAAGTTTATATTTTCTCTTGAGGTACCCATTTGTTAACACATTGACTTGGTGTTAGGTGGAAGTACCTGAACTTAAAGAGGCACAAACACATGGACCATAGTAAGTCCATAAAATCACTTAGAAACTTCACAGAGCCATCACAAATATATTGCTGTACAAAAGAGGACAATGATCTAACTTGGCCTTATAGTGAATTTTTTTCTTATAATAAAACAGAATGAAAAACTTGAGCAATGAAAATCCTTATCAAATGCTCTATAACATGCAAGACAGGCACACACTATTGTACATAATCTTTACAATTGGGCCCATGTTCTTTATCTGTCATATAGATTTCAATCTTAAGCCAAATAGAGTATTTGTTTGAATTAAATTATTATAGAACTTTAAAATATTTAAATATTTAAATATTTTCTATTAAATATTAAAATTTAAATATTTTCTATGTGTGTTTGTTTGGGTGTGGGTTGGTGTGTGGCAAAATATGAAGGTCTAAAGGCAACTTGAAAATCTTAGTCTTCTCTGTCACTGTGCATATTCCAAGATTCAAACTCACTTTGTCAGGATTTTTGGCAGGTGTTTTTATTTACCCTCGGTAGCGGTTTGAATATGTGTTGCCCCATATACATCTGCTGATTAATGCTTGGCCCATACGAAGTTGCACTATTAAGAGATGTGATCTTGTTGGAGTAGGTATGGGTTTGTTGAAAAAGTGTGCCACTGTGGGAGCAGGCTTGGATGTCTCCTGTGCTCAAGCTACTCCAAGTGTGGCATAGAGTCTCATTCTGCTGCCTGTGAATCAAGATGTAGAGTTCTTGCCACCTACAGTTCCCGTTTCATGACTGTGCACCATGCCATGCTTCCTGCCATGATGATGATGGAACTAACCTTCACAATTGTTAGCAAGTCCCAATTAAACATTTTGCTTTAGAAGAGTTGCCATAGTTATGATGTCTCTTCACAGTATGGAAACCATAAGACATCTACTGAGCCATGATGTCAATACTGATAGAGAAGTTTAGTGATTTTGGTTTTAAACATTTTATTAAATTACTAAAATAAATACATAATTTTAAGATGAAAAATGACTAGTTCTTCTTTACTCTTGTAAGTATAATACAATAATTCATGCTGACTCACGTCACAGGTAAGCAGGGATAGGAATTGACAGTTCAAGATGATTTTTGTTCAGAGAACTGGGGCTCTGAGAAGTCAGAGAGTTCACATCCTAAAAGATATGGCTTCCATCTCATTTCCAGACTATATAGGGAGCAAGTTATGCTTTCATGGTCATGTGGTAATCTTTGAGTTGAGTTTCATGGTGTTGGTCCTTCTTTCCTTATCATCTACTGCATTGTTTCATAATTCTCTCAGCATCACCTGGTCAGAGGCACTTCATGAAACACTGAATCTAAGTCATATTTCTCAATATATATTGTATACTATGCCAAGGCCATTGTGCCTAGACAATATTAACCAGTAAAAAACTTTAACTAAACTTGTAATATCATATACATACAGATTATTTTCTACATTGTGGAGTTCAGACTTATCCTTATAGAATATAAAAGTACACCACCCTACCCCCTGGATCCATTACTTAATCATTGTTCTATAAAGGTAGAGACAGTGTCCTTGAGGATGTTACAAGTTGTTCACAATATCTAGGCATTGGTAACATCCTCAAACATTCTGTTCAGAGGACACAGAAGAAAAAAAAAAGAATGCTCTGTCAGATTCATAGTTTTAACCATTCAAAATTCTGAGACTCATTCTAATCACATGTATAACTATAAATAACTAAGGACTGGGACGTGGTCAATATAGTGGCTTCATATCCCAGGGTTACCTGACCTTGGGTGGTGGACTGTAAGATTCTAAAGTGTTGATCCCACTACTCTGAATTAACTCCTGTATAAAATCTTAAATTAGATTATAAGCATCATTTCTACAATACTCATATTGTATCTTTCTGTCATTTTTATTGAAAAGAGATAAATGTATTTTATACAATATATTTTACTTATGGTTTCTTCTATGGAAAATCCCAGATCCTCCTGAATTCTAAGTCACCAAAAATACATATCTTTCCCCCTCACATTCATTAGAAAAGAAACAGAAATCTAAAACTGATAATAGTAACAATAAAAATAATAAAATAACAAAAACAATCTAGAATGGGGGGGGCAGAAGAAAATTTGCCAAAAGGGAGAGACTGGAGAAGTACATATAGATGTAGAGACATATGGTTGCACACAGAAATCTCGTAAAGCATTTTACTTATTTACATTCAGAAGGACAGAGAGAGGGAGGGAGGGAGGGATGGAGGGAAGGAGGGAAGGAGGGAGAGAAATGAGAGAGAGAGAGAGAGAGAGAGAGAGAGAGAGAGAGAGAGAGAGAGAGAGAGAGAAACTTCACCAGCATTTGGACATAGGAAGGTAGACAACATAAAGCCTTGGTTGTGTGTGTGTGTGTGTGTGTGTGTGTGTGTGTGTGTGTGTGTTTTGTGTGCTTGTTTGTTTTTCAATAGAAGGATAAATAACATGTAATTGTGAGTGTTTGATATGTTGGTTCCAGGAGAGTAATTACACTTACTGAGTAAGTTAATGCTTCCTTGCACCTGCAAAGTAAAGAGAGTCTCCTAATAGGCACATCCACACCTTCTAGGAGACAGCATTCTGGTGTCAATTCAATTTTATACTACAGGCACGCTATCAATGTTTGCAAAACATTCTGGAAACACATCCATGAGAAGGTCTTCCAGATTTTGCCCTCGCTAGACTTGATATTTTTCTTTCTCAGATGGTACATTTCTACTTTTGACTCCTGAAAGATATCATTACAAGTCCTATGAGCATTTCAGAGAGCACGGATCTCCTCAAAGATTTGCAGTTTCCATCTGCTGGTCAACAGACAAATTCTATCTGTGTACAAAAGCTTGGGTGATGTCTAGAATGCCAGAGTCTTTGACTATTACCCAAAGACTCAAAAAAGTTTCAGAAATGGAAGGGAAGTGCTAAAAATGGACACTTTGTTTTGATCTGCCCATTCTGAATATTTAGCCCACGGACAGATTAGTAGAGGAGAGAGTGCCTCAGCTTCAAAGCAACAGAAATCGGCAGTCGTCATACACAAGTTAAATGTTACCTTGAAGCTCTCTCTCCTCTCCCTCTTTCCTCCACCTCTCTCTCCTTTCTCTCTCCTTCCCTCCCTCCTTCCCTCCTTCCCTCCCTCCCTCCCTCCCTCCCTTTTCATTTGTCCAGATTTGACTTCATACTTCATTGCTTTCCTAAATTTCCCATGCTTTCTGGACATCCTATCTGTACCCCGCCCCTGCCACAAACCCCCTTTTCCATTCCATTTTATCTTCACATCCTCTGTAAAGGACAAGAAAACTGAACTTGGCACAGCTTCCTTTAAAGGATGACAAACACATAAACATCATATCATGCTTAGGTAGATATATTTATGTATTATTAGAGTGAAAATGAGAAAAATAGTCAGAGACGGTAAGCCATTTACTCAGAGATGCAATGGTTCCTCAGTACAAGAAGATTCTAAACTTTCAGGCACACCAATACCTTATTTATATTTCATTTTAAACACTTTACCTTCCCACAGAAATATAAGGTCAATAATAATAGGCATTCCATGTTTTATAACTGCTCTTATTTACTGAAATCCAGATTCTTTTACAGGGCTGTTTTGTTGTTGTTTTCAAACAGTACTGCCAGAAGTATTTCTAAGTAGGCCATTGGACTATATCACATACATAGTGCTATGACTTCAGTTTCTGCCTTCACTCTGCACAATTGTTTCTTCTGAACATGATAGGACTTTTATACTAAGGTTTACTTCATTGTGATTGTATTGAAAATAAAGGAATGCATGTACATTTACACCCAGGAAAGGAAGAAATGTCATTTTATTTCAAAATTATCACCGTATCAAAAGAAGGAGATAAATAATTGGGAAAATGTGGTCCAAATCTACAGGAACATTGACATTGTAACACTTGTTACTAGATGATATTCTGCACAACAACGATGGAATTATGTGGGTGAATGATGTAATAAATTATATAATTTATCAAGTAAATACTCTTTTTTTCCATCTTTATTAAATTGGATATTTCTTACTTACATTTCAAATGTTATTCCCTTTCCCAGTTTCCAGACCAACATCCCCATAACCTCTCCCCCTCCCCTTCTATATGGGTGAACCACTCCCCATCCTCTCCCCACTACTGCCATCCCCCCAAGAATCCCGTTCACTGGGGGTCCAGCCTTGGCAGGACCAAGACCTTCACTTCTACTGGTGCCCTTACTAGGCTATTCATTGCTACCTATGCAGTTGGAGTCCAGGGTCAGTCCACGTATAGTCTTTTGGTAGTGGCTTAGTCCCTGGAAGCTCCGGTTGGTTGGCATTGTTGTTCATATGGGGTCTCAAGCCCCTTCAGCTCTTTCAGTCCTTTCTCTGATTCCTTCAACAGGGGTCCCATTATCAGTTCAGTGGTTTGCTGCTGGCATTCGCCTATGTATTTGCTGTATTCTGGCTGTGTCTCTCAGGAGAGATCTAATTCGGTTCCTGTCGGCCTGCACTTCTTTGCTTCATCCATCTTATCTAGTTTGGTGACTGTACATGTATGGGCCACATGTGGGACAGGCTCTGAATGGGCGTTCCTTCAGCTTCTGCTCTAAACTTTGCCTCCCTATCCCCTCCTAAGGGTATTCTTTTTCCCCTTTTAAAGAAGGAGTGAAGCATTCACATTTTGATCATCCATCTTGAGTTTCACGTGTTCTGTGCATCTAAGGTAATTCAAGCATTTGGCCTAATATCCACTTATCAATGAGTGCATACCATGTGTGTTTTTCTGTGATTGGCTTACCTCACTCAGGATAATATTTAGGATTGAGAGTTCATCTTGGTGGATTTCTCCTTTGATGAATATGAAGTGTCCTTCCTTATCATTTTTGATGACTTTTAGTTGAAAATCGATTTTATTCAATATTAGAATGGCCACTTCAGCTTGCTTCTTCAGACCATTTGCTTGGAAAGTTGTTTTCCAGCCTTTTACTCTGAGGTAGGGTCTTTGTCTCTGAGGTGTGTTTCCTGTAGGCAGCAAAATGCTGGTTCTCATTATGTATCCAGTTGGTTAATTGTATCTTTTTATTGGGGAATTGAGTCCATTGATGTTGAGAGATATTAAGGAATAGATTGTTGCTTCCTGTTATATTCCTATTTGGATGTGAGATTATGTTTGTGTGCTTGTGTTCTCTTTATTTTGTTCCAAAACAATTAGTTTCTTGCTTTTTCTAGGATGTAGCTTGTCTCCTTGTGTTGGGTTTTACCATTTGTTATCCTTTGTAAGGCTGGATTTGTAGAAAGATATTGTGTATGTTTGGTTTTATCATGGAATATCTTGGTTTCTCCATCTATGTTAATTGAAAGTTTTGCTGGATACAGTAACCTGGGCTGGCATTTGTGTTCTCTTAGGGTCTGTATGACATCTGTCCAGGATCTTCTGGCTATCATGGTCTCTGGTGAGGAGCCTGGTATAATTCTGATAGGTCTGCCTTTATATGTTACTTGACCTTTTTCCCTTAGTGCTTTTAATATTCTTTATTTATTTTCTGCATTTGGTATTTTGACTATTATGTGACAGGAGATGTTTCTTTTCTGGTCCAATCTATTTGGAGTTCTGTAGGCTTTTTGTATGTTTATGGGCATCTCTTTCTTTAGGTTAGGGAAGTTTTCTTCTATGATTTTGTTGACAATATTTACTTGTCCTTTGAGTTGGGAATCTTCACTCACTTCTATACCTATTATCCTTAGGTTTGATCTCATTGTGTCCTGGATTTCCTATACGTTTTGGGCCAGTACCCTTTTCCATTTTCCATTATCTTTGACAGTTGTGTCAGTGATTTCTATGGAATCTTCTGCTCCTGAGATTCTCTCTTCTATCTTTTGTATTCTGTTGGTGATGCTTGTATCTACGTCTCCTTGTCTCTTCCTTTGGTTTTCTATATCCAGGATTGTCTCCCTTTGTGCTTTCTACATTGTTTCTATTTCCATTTTCAATTACTTCACTGGTTTGATTGTGTTTTCCCATAATTCTTTCAGGGATTTTTATGTTTCCTCTCTAAGGGCTTCTTAATGTTTACTGTGTTTTCCTGCATTTCTCTAAGGGAGCTCTTTATGTCTTTCTTAAAGTACTCCATCACCATGGTCAAATGTGATTTTAAATCTAGATATTGCTTTTCTGGTGTGTTTGGATATTCAATATTTGCTTTAGTGGGAGAATTGGGCTCTGATGATGCCATGTAGTCTTGGTTTTTGTTGCTTGGGTTCCTGCGCTTGCCTCTTACCATCAGGTTGTCTCTGGTGTTACCTTGTTTTGGTATTTCTGACAGTTGCTTGACCTTCCTATAGGCCTGTGTATCAGGAGTGCTGTAGACCTGTTTTTCTGTTTTCTTTCAGCCAGTTATGGGAATAGAGTGTTCTGTTCTTAGGCGTGTAGTCATTCCTGTCCACTGGCTTTCGTCTGTCCCTATGGGAGGAACCAGAAGGGACTGTCCCTACTTCTCCTAGGTCTCTGTGCCCAGGGGGCCCAGATGGCACTTGGTGTTTTCCTCTAGAGTCAGAAATGTGGGCAGAGAGTAGTCTTCTCTGGTTTCCCAGGCTTGTCTGCCCCTCTGAAGGTCTAGCTCTCCCTCCCATGGGATTTGGGTGCAGGGAGCTTTTTGACCAGGTCCATTCAGATCTGGGCGCAATCTGGACCACAGGGCTCCTGCAGCTTGACTGCTCCTAACTTCACATGCTCAGAGATAATATACAGTTTCCTCTTGGGCCAAGGATGTAGGCAAAGTTGGGCAGAAGTGGTGGTCTCTCCTTCCTGCAGCCTCAGGACTGCCCACACTTCTGGGCGATCAGCTCTCTCTCCCACAGGGTTTGGGAGCAGGGAGTTGTGGGCCGGTATCAGCCAAGGTTCAGGCACTAGCTAGAAACCGGAAGCACTTGGTCCCAGAGGAATTTTGCCTTTGTGTGTCCTGAGTCCACCAGGCAGATTACTTGGGGCAGAAATGTTGGTCTTACCTCTGGCCTCGGGCCTGAAGTCGCTCCTTGAGGCTATCTTTCAGTTCTCAGTGAGGGCAGTCACCAGAAGGGCCTGCCCCTACTTCTGGGTCCCTGTGTGCAGGGGACCCAGATGGCACTAGTTGTTTTCCTCTCTTCCCGTCATTTTGTAAGGGACTTTTGTGTTTCCTCTTAAAGGCTTCTACTTGTTTACCTGTGTTGTCCTGTATTTCTTTAAGGGAGTTATTTATGTTCTTAGTAAAGTCTTCTATTATCATCATGCAACGTGATTTTAAGTCCATCTCTTGCTTTTCTGACCTATTGTGGTATCCAGTACTTGCTGTGGTGGGAGAACTGGGTTCTGATTATGCCAAGTAGTCTTGGTTTCTGATGCTTAGGTTCTTGTACTTGCCTGTCGCTATCTGGTTATCTCTGGTGTTAGTTGTTCTTGCTGTTTTTGTTGGGAGCTTGTTTCTCTTGTGTGTCTGTGAGAGTGTGATCTTAGGAGTCAGAGCGTTCCTGGGAGATCATCTCTCTCAGGGCAGGATTTGTGTTCAGAGCCTTAGCTCTGGGCACAGATGGAGACTGGAAGGCTTTGTAAATGTTTTGTTCTCTCTCTCTCTCTCTCTCTCTCTCTCTCTCTCTCTCTCTCTCATCAGATTCCCAATGCTTCATCCTTGAGAACACAAGAACTTTATTTGTTTCTGGGTGGTAAGTAGTGGAAACCAGAGCCCTCCCATACCACTTGTGCACTGTTTCATATGCTCTAAGCTCCTTGCCTATTTTTTTCTAGGCTCTTTGAGACAGTTCAGGATCTTGTGTCTTAAAAGGAGGGCATACATATGCCTTAGATTTTAAAATGCTTATTTTAAATGATTTATTTAACTTAACATACTATATTAATTACAAATATCAATTCTTGTAAATATTGTCCAGATTCAGCCTTGAAATTGCTGAACTGGCAGGAGGCTAAGTGAGTGTGAGTGTTGTCCTCTTTTTATAAGGGCATCCTATTAATTCCATTGCCATTTCCAAAGACCAAGGCATGAGTGGATTTTGTTCAGTTAGTTTTGACTAGTGACATTTATCTTGAGTTGGAGCAGTGCAGAGGGTAAATGTGTCACAGTAAATAGATCTCAAAGGTCAGTGAGTTATAAAGCAATCACACTGAAATCATGACTGATTTCATTGGTGATACATGGCTCAGCAGTTAAAAAAGCTGGCTGCTCTTTCAGTCCCAAGTATTGGGAGCCTCCTGGCCTGTGGATAATAGAGATGGGACATAGAGGAGGACTCTAATGTGGCTTTAATGTCTAAGGGTCCCTAGATGTTCTAACTCTCAAACTATACTGAAATGTTGATGAAAATTTCTTATAAGTACTAAAAACTTTCTTGCTCTTCCTGAGGATAAATGGTTGCAGACTTAGGTGACTAACACCTGTAGCCTAACACAGGGAGCAGGGGGTGAGGGGAGGAGGGAAGGGATTAAGTTATGTTGTCTTTGTTCCATCTCAGCAAGAAGTGCATAGCCCTAACTTTCAGTCTGCTGGTCTGAAGTCCCAGGAAGAAAAAGGGACACTTTGAAAAGTGATTTTAGCATTTATTTCCAAGTTGTAAAAAGTTTTCTATAAAAGCTATCTAAGAAAAAGGTGGAAAGCAGAAATATCTTAAGTAGGGCAAGGGAAAATTTTCTTCTCGTCTTTTTCTCCTCAGTAGTTATACATCTTTCAGAATACATGATCACAGGTTAAAAAGTTCAACACAAGTTCACGCATAAAATCAAATCATAACTTGAAAGAGTAGTTCACAACAGAGAATGTTTACATGCGTATCCATTAGAAGTAATTATCTAGCTAAACATCCATCACCTATTGTAGTTCCATAGGTTTATTAAAAGTTGAAAACTATATTTATTAGTGAAATTTGGTATAGATAAACCCTGTCAATATTTTATCTTTTATCCTAGCACCTATAATAAATAATTAGTTATTTTTATGACCTTTGGTTAATTGTTTTACAACCTCTTGGAATGTGATCTGAGTAGTAGAAAATCTGTTACTATCTAGATGCAATTAACTGGTGACACATGGAAGACTGACAGAGTTCTCATTGCAGTTTTGACTATCAGTAAAGAATCTGACAGTAGTCCTCCTATATAAGAGCCTAATAATCACTGATACAATTTTAAGAATTCTTATAGTCCATCATATAGGATCATCATTAGGATTTAAGAACTCATCCATTTGCCTATATAGCATTACTAGAAGACAGTACATCTTCGTAGATCTTCAGAGTTCTGCTCAAAAGGAGTGGGACAATACCTAGTGGTGTTATATGTTCAATAATGCAGGAAAAACTTATTAATAGCATAATATTTCCTAAAGCAAATTCTCTTGGGCCTTGCTTTAAAGCAAATCTATCTTGGATTATAATCCGAAGCAGACCATCTCAGGAATATCACCTGCTAGTTGGTGATCATAGCTTGTCTTGTGATGGCTCCTGATACCCAGGAAAAACTCACACAATTCCCTTGGTCTCTTTGGGCATCAGGCATTCTCAAATAGTTTACAGACAGATGCAGCCATGCAACCCACCTCCCCACATCCACAAACACAAAGGGAAGAGAGATGGGGCAGAACCAGAATTTAGCTAGCTCAAACAATTTAGCAACTATTTCATTTATTTATTTACATTATTTTATTGAGTGGAAGAGGGAAAAGAGTCTGGACTGTAATTAGGTTACTACCTGTGGTTCAAGATGAAGGGCTAGGATAATCTGTGCCTGGGGAAGGAGGTCAGTCTGTCCAGATGGACTGGTATATAGTCCTAGTACCTTATCCCAGAGACTTTGATTCCCTTCTGAATTCTCAGGGCAGTCTGGGAACCCTGCATGGACAGGAAAGGTAACCATGTCAAGCAAGTGATCAAGCATAGAATAAACAATCCAAAATGTTCTTTGAGTTGAGCCTAACAAGCAAGCTTACATTTCATAAAAGCTGATAGTCTGAGACCTGTCCCTGGAATGAAAGAACTGAGTGTAGCACACATACATAGTCAACCATCTGAGAGTTCACACTCACCCAGGCTCCTATCCATCACTAGACCATAGCCTCTAGCACCTCCCTTTGTTCCAGATAGTTGAACTGGTTAAATGCCTCATCTTTTATCCAGCATTCAGACCTCAGGGTTAGAGGCCAGCGTGGTCTACAGAGGGAAAAGAAGTAGAAGAAATTAATAAATTAAATGTTGCTTTGTTAGAATGGTGGTAAGTTTTAGGAAACATAATGGCTTGAATATCAAAGCATCTGGTTCACCAGCACCTTCTTCACATCTCTCAACCAATGCCTGACTCCTCTGTGATCATCCCCAAACTCCAGGTGTGGTATGGTGAGTGTGTGTGTGTGTGTGTGTGTGTGTGTGTGTGTGAGAGAGAGAGAGAGAGAGAGAGAGAGAGAGAGAGAGAGAGAGAGATTCAGCCCATCCATCACTGAAGGGTAAATGAAAACAAACAAGACAGGAAAGCTGGAGTGACTGGTTGACCTTGCCAAACATTTTATTTTTTATCTTCGTAACAACAACAACAAAAGACAGAAAAGAATAGAATCATCTACTGTTCAAACTCCTTTTATTATAGTAATAAAAATTAAAGATTCTGTGTGTTTATGTGTGTTCCACAGCACAATCATCACTGGAGGATTAAGTAAAATAAAACAAGAAGCCAGGAATACATAATAAAGATAGTAAAAGACAGACAGACAGACAGACAGACAGACAGAAAGGCAGACAGACAGAGGAGAAAGGTCCCCTGAAAACAAGTAAGGCCCGAGGGACAAGTCTACTTGCTCATCTTTAAGACAGGCAAAATAAAAATCAAAAGTGAACTTAAGCAAAACAAACCTAGCCAAATATTTTATTTTTTCTCTCCATAAATTTAGATAAAGAAAAAAGAAAGAAAACCAATCAACATCAAAAACACATAAAGACAGATAAAGACGAAAATGTGTACTATTTGACCTCATTTTATTTTAATAAGAAAGTAGTGATTATAGAAATTAAAAACTGTCCCATCTTACTATAAAATTCAATGATCCAATTGATTGCATTGAGAATGAGATGGATAACTGGTCAACATCCAATCAAGAACAAAAAGAAACTAAGGGGGAAAAAAGGACAAAAAAACCAAAAATCCAAAAAACCCAGTCAACTGGTTAAACTTCTCTCCTTAGTCAAAAAGAAAAAGAAAAGTAGCCAAAAGTTTAACCTCATTATATTTTTAAATATTTAAAAAAAGAAGAAGAAAGAAAAGAAAGTCTGCTGGTCCACCATCTTTTCTGTTTGTTAATAAGTAATGATTAATTATTTTAAAAAATCAGTCCACCTTTGCTGCTAACTCTTTCTTTAACATCATTGAGTACCATTATCTCAAAACAAGTTTTGGTTTTAATAAAATGAACAACTGTTTGACTAGAAATTGAGGTACAATGAGACCAGAATGCCAACTGGTCCTGTGGCCTGAATGCTAGAGATGGATAGGGACATAGACAACAACCTGCCAACTGGTTAACCTGTCTTTTAGAAAAAGGAAAGGAAGGAAAAGTGGCCAACTGTTTGAGATCATTTAAATTAAACAAAGAAAGAGAGAAAGAGAGAAAGAAAGAAGGAAAGAAGGAAAGGAAGGAAGGAAGGAAAAAAGAAAGAAAGAAAGAGAGAGAGAGAGAGAGAGAGAGAGAGAGAGAGAGTGTCCAGGTCAGGCATCTGGATGACCTGGGATGGGGAAACAATGGTTCAGAATAGCAGACATCTGGGTGACCAAGCAGCATCCCAGAGAGAAGAAAAACAATGTACATACCCAGAAAGTACTGGTTTATGCGGTTCTTCTCAGAAAGGGGAGGCGGGGGGAAGAGGGCTGGGCATGCTCTGCTCTGCCTTTGCCTCACCCAAAATGCACCCCAGTGATGATGGTAGAGAGCACAGTGGAAAGAGTACCCACACCCTAAATCCATGCATCCTTCCTGGACAGACACCAGACACCAAATCCAGGTGCCACAGTTTCTCATAACTCTCCATTCCCCTGGGGCGAAACATATAAATGGGTGGGGGCACCCGAACCATGAGGAGTAGGGTCCTCTGTGCCCTGTCACCCCAAGACCCCTTGTTTTTCCTAGACTGGAAGTGAAGAGATATCCCTCTGTCAGAGAAAGTTCAAGTGGGGAGTGCAGGCAGGGTGCCCATTCAGAGGCTAGACAAACTTTTTCCCTCTCTCCTTCCCGCCACAACCACCCTCAGAGAGGATGTGCCTGGGCCACTGTGAGATGGATGCATGGCAGACCGGACAAAGTCCCATCACCAACCTCAAACCTGCTTGGCCAAGACTGGAGGATGGAACAGTGGTAGTTAAATGGGAGGCTATGGACTCAGACCAAGGCCTTCTCATGAAGGAGAAACAAGAGGAGCCACAGTCAGCAGATCAGAGACCAAGGAGCGAGACCCAGTCCCCAGTAGTAAACCTGGTGAGATGGGACGATGATGCTTCACCCCCACGTTGGGATTGGAAAGGACCTCACACTACCCATTGGCAACCATGAGTATTGAGAAGCCCTCAGGAAAAAAAAAAAAAAAAAACATTGTGTTGAGGGTTGCCTTCGGCACCATTGACACCTCAGCCAAGGACATATACCAAATGTCTGAAACTGCGATTTCTCTCATACTGAGGAGAATTATCATGTCAATAACACGGCATCAGTAGGGTAAAACCTATCTCACAACAGTCTAAACCCAGCTCATATTCCTTATTAGTGGATGAATTCTGCTTCACAATAGAAATGTTTGAATAGGAAAAGCAGACATTAAATATCAAAAAGAGATGCTGCTATGAACACTTGGCCAATACAAGGCAGTTATTTCTGTGGTAATTTTTCTGACACCTGCTTTAAACCCAAATAGTCAGAAGGATCCTGAGGCCCTGCTTTCATGGTTTGTGTTCCTATTGAAAATCAAGATCAAGTGAGCTATTGTTCTTCTCTTCCACAGAAGATTTCTGTCCTCCCTGAGCTCACCTAAGGACACCTACATTAAAGGTTAATAGGTTTACTGTCCCAGTCAATCTCCCCACCTGGCACTGTACTTAGAGTGGGTCTTGCTGATCCACAGGTTCACCTGCATAGATAGGCACGTGGCACCTGAAGCTCTCAAGCCTCTCAGGCTGGCTCTACCCACTCCCTTACTCAGTCAGTGAAAAAAATGAGAGTAGTTAAGAAAGGAAATGAAGTCAAATTGGGTATGGTGGTACACTCCCTTAACTCTATTTGTGGAGGCAGAGGCAGGTAAATCTCTGAATTCAGTTTGCCTGGCAGATGGAACCCTTTCCCAAGGGAACTTGTTTCAAATAAATAAAAAATAAGTGAGTAACTACACTTAACACACACACACACATACATACATACATACATACATACATACATACATACATACATACATACAACAAAAAATGAGGACTGAATGGCATGGAGCTGTGTTTGTGGCACACAAAAATATGCAGAGTTTGGACACTACCTACACATCCTAATTCCATCACATGCCTACACTATCATAAATACATACATACATACAGGTGCCTGTTTTCATACCAATGCACACATAAACACGCCACACACACACACACACACACACACAAATACATTTTGAAATTAAATTAAATTGACAATAAACTAACAAAAAATAAACTTTCTGGGGTCAACATTCTACTGCCATTTTGGTTTATGTTACATAGTTGTTTTCATCAAGTGATATGGTGATGAAGTCATATGGTGACTTCCATTTAAACAAACACATAACAACTTCATGGGATGAAAGAATGGAGGGAAGGAAGGAAGGAAGAAAGGAAGGAAGAGAGGAAAGAACAAAGAAAGTAAGGAAGGAACAAAGAAAGGAAGAAACAAAGGAAGCAAAGAGGGAAGGAAGAAAGAAAAAAGAAAGAAAGAAAAAGAAAGAAAGAAAGAAGCATAATGATGCATGTCTTTGATCCCAGCACACAAGACTAAGAGGCAGAAGCAGTATTTGAGAGGACAGCCTTGTCTGTCTAGAATATTTTAGGACTATGCAGACAGACTTTGTCTCTAACAAATAAATGAGTACAGAAAAAGATATCCATCCATATATACATACGTGCATGTATGGTGACTCACAGCACAAAACTGCTGGCTGTTAAGGTCTTTTTAAAATATTAAGGCTTAGATGGAACATTAAGGCCTAAAGAGTATATTGATGGCTAGATGGAATGTTAAGGTCTAGGTAAGATTAGTTAAGGCCCATGTAACTCTTAACTAATCTCACCTAGGCCTTAGTATCTTCTTGGCCTCAAGCTAGATCCAACTCTGAGGGCCCCCACTCTGTTCTTAGCTCTTCAGCGACATCTCAGCATCATCTAGATGCCCAAGAGCACAGCATTTAGATAGCTCTCCTTCCTTGCAGGTCTGGAGACCCTCGAGCTAGCTCCAGCTGTGTCACTTGCCACACCGTGCATCCCCACAGCCAGAGAGGTGTCGTGCAGCTTTCCACAGGTGGACACCTACCCAGCTGTGGCATGGGGCAAGTGAGGCCAATTTCCTGTGTCCTGCCTCCCTAAGTGGCCTGACCCCTGTGGTGAAGTGGACATGGGACCCTACAATAACCCTACAATGGGTGCCATTTATAAACTGCACAGTTCATCTCTGGAACCTGAATTTTGACCCTAATCTATAATTCCCAGGGTGAATGCAGTCCTTGACACCAATGCTTGCCAACATACCTAAGGACCTGATTTTATTATTTATTTTGTGTGTGGGGAGGGTGGGGGTTACCTGCCTAATGCCTTCTTGCAGCCACAGTGTCCACCTATCTCAGACCTGGATGAACGGAGGCCTCAATGGGCCTGGACAAAAGTGAGTGGGGTTCCAAATAGTGGTGAGAGCAATGATTGATTGTTCAGCTGTGGGTCTTCCTTCTACCCAAGAGAAGCAAGGACATGTGGTCAACTGGAAATGCTGGTGAAGACTTACCTGGCACTGTAGAAGGCCTGTGTATATAATATGAAAAAGCTGTTTTCAACCCCCCAACCCCACCCTTTTTTAAGATGCCAACACAGGATAAAGTAGAGTAAAGTCGAGGTAGGAGATCACATGTGTACCCAGTCATAAAAAGAACATCATAGACTCATCTTCTATAAGTGACTTTGAAATGAAATGGTTTAGGCCACCTCTAGAAAGACTCAGGAGTGACACTCGTACCTGTTTGTTCAGTAGGTTGTTCAGAGGGTCTAGCAGGAGGAAGAAGAGGTCCTGAGACATCTCTCTCTCTCTCTCTCTCTCTCTCTCTCTCTCTCTCTCTTACACACACACACACACACACATTTTGTTTTATTGTATTGTGTATGCATTTTATTCTTTATTTCTTAATGTCTCCCTGTGTTTATGTATATGCATATTTGAGTGTGTTTGAAAATGCCAGATTTCTTTACAAATGTTTTTTCTAGCTGCTCTGAAGTACCTGCCATTTTATAAGAAGTAGTAAAACATTCTGTAAATACTATTTTGTTAGGATTCATTTGAAATAGTGTTTGGAATAGCCAAACCTTTCCTGAGTTGACCACATTGTGTTTGTGCCCTGGTTCCTAGAAGGAAATCTAGAGCTCTAAGCCATTGTGGTCTGTAAGTGAAAAGAAACAGCTATCCCATTTTGTTTGGCTTTTCTGTGCACATAGTGTTTGCAAAGGACAAAGGGGTCCTAAATTACAACATCAAGTCACTCTAGATGTTAAAGAGGGTGCCAGTGTATGACACAGTAGAATTAGTAGAACAGCATACTATTTTTTTTTTACATTTTGTGTTAAGAAATTTCTAATTACTTTTGTTACATGTGTGCTGTTTACTGGACTGCTGCGTACATAGTGGACAACCATCCTTACTTGAAACATATGTTCTATTTAGATGTTTAGAAGTACCCAATGTATGTTAAATGTAGAGGTAGTGAAATACCACTTTGTAAATATCTTTTTGTAAAAACTCATGAACCGTTGTATTTTGAGAGTGGAGTGATGAGCCCTTCTGATCAGTACTGTCTGTAAATGCTCAGTGGTTGGAGCTTGCTCTGTAATACTGCTTGAGTTCAGGGACAGTGATTCCCCCTGAAGTACTGTCTGTAAATCCTCAGTGGAGGAGTTGCTGGTGGGCAATGACAACAGTCATATAGTAGTGTGTGTACCATTTGTATATACTTGCATATATATATGCTATGTATGTATACTATATATAATGGAAAAATACGTATAAAATTTTCAACATCTAGATTTTAGATGTTAAAGATGTTACCAATGTATGACAAAGTAGTAAAATTAGCACATAGTGTACACAGTTAAAATTCATAGAAAATTTTGTTCTGTAAATAGCTTGGGGATAGAAATTTGTTCAACTGTTTCTTTTTTTTTTTTTTTAATTAACTTGAGTATTTCTTATTTACATTTAGAGTGTTATTCCCTTTCCCGGTTTACAGGCCAATATCCCCCTAAACCCTCCCCTCCCCTTCTTTATGGGTGTTCCCCTCCCCATCCTTGCCCCATTGCCGCCCTCCCCCCACCAATCATGTTCACTGGGGGTTCAGTCTTAGCAGGACCCAGGGCTTCCCCTTACACTGGTGATCTTACTAGGATATTCAATGCTACCTATGAGGTCAGAGTCCAGGGTCAGTCCATGTATAGTCTTTAGGTAGTGGCTTAGTCCCTGGAAGCTCTGGTTGCTTGGCATTGTTGTTCATATGGGGTCTCGAGCTCCTTCAAGCTTTCCAGTTCTTTCTCTGATTCCTTCAACTGGGGTCCTGTTCTCAGTTCAGTGGTTTGCTGCTGGCATTCACCTCTGTATTTGCTGCATTCTGGCTGTGTCTCTCAGGAGAGATCTACATCCGGATCCTGTCGGCCTGCACTTCTTTGCTTCATCCATCTTGTCTAATTGGGTGGCTGTATATGTATGGGCCACATATGGGACGGACTCTGAATGGGTGTTCCTTCTGTCTCTGTTTTAATCTTTGCCTCTCTATTCCCTGCCAAGGGTATTCTTGTTCCCCTCTTAAAGAAGGAGTGAAGCATTCACATTTTGATCATCTGTCTTGAGTTTCATGTGTTCTAGGCATCTAGGGTAATTCAAGCATTTGGGCTAATAGCCACTTATCAATGAGTGCATACCATGTATGTCTTTCTGTGATTGGGTTAGCTCACTCAGTATGATATTTTCCAGTTCCAACCATTTGTCTAACAATTTCATAAAGTCATTGTTTTGATAGCTGAGTAATATTCCTCTGTGTAGATGTACCACATTTTCTGTATCCATTCCTCTGTTGAAGGGCATCTGGGTTCTTTACAGCTTCTGGCTATTATAAATAAGGCTGCTATGAAAATAGTGGAGCACATGTCATTTTTATATGTTGGGGCATCTTTTTGGGTATATGCCCAAGAGAGGTATAGCTGGATCCTCAGGCAGTTCAATGTCCAATTTTCTGAGGAACCTCCAGACTGATTTCCAGAATGGTTGTACCAGTCTGCAATCCCACCAACAATGAAGGAGTGTTCCTCTTTCTCCATATCCTCACCAGCATCTGCTATAGCTGGAGTTTATGATCTAAGCCATTTTGACTGGTATGAGGTAAAATATCAAGGTTATTTTGATTTGCATTTCCCTTATGACTAAAGATGTTGAACATTTATTTAGGTTTTTCTCAGCCATTCGGCATTCCTCAGTTGTGAATTCCTTGTTCAGTTCTGAACCCAATTTTTTAATAGGGTTATTTGTCTCCCTGCGGTCTAACTTCTTGAGTTCTTTGTATATTTTGGATATAAGGCCTCTATCTGTTGTAGGATTGGTAAAGATCTTTTCCCAATCAGTTGGTTACCGTTTTGTCCTAACCACAGTGTCCTTTGCCTTACAGAAGCTTTGCAGTTTTATGAGATCCCATTTGTCGATTCTTGGTCTTAGAGCATAAGCCATTGGTGTTTTGTTCAGGAAATTTTTTCCAGTGCCCATGTGTTCGAGATGCTGCCCTAGTTTTTCTTCTATTAGTTTGAGTGTATCTGGTTTGATGTGGAGGTCCTTGATCCACTTGGACTTAAGCTTTGTACAGGGTGATAAGCATGAATTGATCTGCATTCTTCTACATGTTGACCTCCAGTTGAACCAGCACCATTTGCTGAAAATGCTATCTTTTTTCCATTTGATGGTTTTGGCTCCTTTGTCAAAAATCAAGTGCCCATAGGTGTGTGGGTTCATTTCTGGGTCTTCAATTCTGTTCCATTGGTCTACCTGTCTGTCTCTGTACCAATACCATGCAGTTTTTATCACTATTGCTCTGTAATACTGCTTGAGTTCAGGGATAGTGATTCCTCGTGAAGTCCTTCTATTGTTGAGGATAGTTTTAGCTATCCTGGGTTCTTTGTTATTCCAGATGAATATGCAAATTGTTCTGTCTAACTCTTTGAAGAAATTCATTGGTATTTTGATAGGGATTGCATTGAATCTCTAGATCGATATTGGTAGAATGGCCATTTTTACTATGTTAATCCTACCAATCCATGAGCATGGGAGATCTTTCCACCTTCTGAGGTCTTCTTCAATTTCTTTCTTCAGAGTCTTGAAGTTCTTATTGTACAGATTTTTAACTTGCTTGTTTAAAGTCACACCGAGGTACTTTATATTATTTCGGTCTATTATGAAGGGTGTCATTTCCCTAATTTCTTTCTCGGCTTGTTTCTTTTTTGTGTAGAGGAAGGCTACAGATTTTTTGAGTTAATTTTATACCCAGCCACTTTGCTGAAGTTGTTTATCAGCTTTAGTAGTTCTCTGGTGGAACTTTTGGGATCACTTAAATATACTATCATATCATCTGCAAATAGTGATATTTTGACTTCTTCTTTTCCGATCTGTATTCCCTTGACCTCCTTTTGTTGTCTGATTGCTCTGGCTAGAACTTCAAGAACTATATTGAATAAGTAGGGAGAGAGTGGGCAGCCTTGTCTAGTCCCTGATTTTAGTGGGATTGCTTCAAGTTTCTCTCCATTTAGTTTAATGTTAGCAGCTGGTTTGCTGTATATGGCTTTTACTATGTTTAGGTATGGGCCTTCAATTCCTATTCTTTCCAGGACATTTATCATGAAGGGGTGTTGAATTTTGTCAAATGCTTTCTCAGCATCTAATGAAATGATCATGTGGTTTTGTTCTTTCAGTTTGTTTATATAATGGATCACGCTGATGGTTTTCCGTATATTAAACCATCCCTGCATGCCTGGGATGAAGCCTACTTGATCATGGTGGATGATTGTTTTGATGTGCTCTTGGATTCGGTTTGCCAGAATTTTATTGAGTATTTTTGCGTCGATATTCATAAGGGAAATTGGTCTGAAGTTCTCTTTCTTTGTTGTGTCTTTGTGTGGTTTAGGTATAAGAGTAATTGTGGCTTCATAGAAGGAATTCGGTAGTGCTCCATCTGTTTCAATTTTGTGGAATAGTTTGGATAATATTGGTATGAGGTCTTCTATGAAGGTCTGATAGAATTCTGCACTAAACCCGTCTGGACCTGGGCTCTTTTTGGTTGGGAAACCTTTAATGACTGCTTCTATTTCCTTAGGAGTTATGGGGTTGTTTAACTGGTTTATCTGTTCCTGATTTAACTTCGGTACCTCGTGTCTGTCTAGGAAATTGTCCATTTCCTGCAAATTTTCAAGTTTTGTTGAATATAGACTTTTATAGTAAGTTCTGATGATTTTTTGAATTAGCTCTGAATCTGTAGTCATGTCTCCCTTTTCATTTCTGATTTTGTTAATATGGACAAAATCTCTGTGTCCTCCGGTTAGTCTTACTAAGGGTTTATCTATCTTGTTAATTTTCTCAAAGAACCAACTTTTGGTTCTGTTGATTCTTTCTATGGTCCTTTTTGTTTCTACTTGGTTGATTTCAGCTCTGAGTTTGATTATTTCCTGCCTTGTACTCCTCCTGGGTGTATTTGCTTCTTTTTGTTCTAGAGATTTTAGGTGTGCTGTCAAGCTGGTGACATATGCTCTTTCCTGTTTCTTTCTGCAGGCACTCAGAGCTATGGGTTTTCCTCTTAGCACAGCTTTCATGGTGTCCCATAAGTTTGGGTATGTTGTACCTTCATTTACATTAAATTCTAAAAAGTCTTTAATTTCATTCTCTCTTTCTTCCTTGACCAGGTTATCGTTAAGTAGAGCATTGTTCAACTTCCACGTATATGTCGGCGTTCTTCCCTTATTGTTATTAAAGACCAGCTTTAGGCCGTGGTGGTCTGATAGCATGCATGGGATTATTTCTATCTTTCTGTACCTGTTGAGGCCCGTTTTTTGACCAATTATATGGTCAATTTTGGAGAAAGTACCATGAGGAGCTGAGAAGAAGTTATATCCTTTCATGTTAGGATAGAATGTTCTATAAATATCTGTTAAGTCCATTTGGCTCATGACTTCTCTTAGTCTGTCTACGTCTCTGTTTAATTTCTGTTTCCATGGTCTGTCCATTGATGAGAGTGGGGTGTTGAAATATCCTACTATTATTGTGTGAGGTGCAATGTATGTTTTGAGCTTTAGTTAGGTTTCTTTTACGTATGTAGGTGCCCTTGTATTTGGGGCATAGATATTTAGGATTGAGAGTTCATCTTGGTGGATTTTTCCTTTGATGAATATGAAGTGTCCTTCCTTATCTTTTTTGATGACTTTTAGTTGAAAATTGATTTTGTTTGATATTAGAATGGCTACTCCAGCTTGCTTCTTCTGACCATTTGCTTGGAAAGTTGTTTTCCAGCCTTTCACTCTGAGGTAGTTGCTGTCTTTGTCTCTGAGGTGTGTTTCCTGTAGGCAGAAGAATGCAGGGTCCTCGTTGCATATCCAGTTTGTTAATCTATGTCTTTTTATTGGGGAGTTGAGGCCATTGATGTTGAAAGATATTAAGGAATAGTGTTTATTGCTTCCTGTTATATTCATATTTGGATATGAGGTTATGTTTCTGTGCTTTTCTTATCCTTGATTTGTTGCCAAGACGATTAGTTTCTTGCTTCTTCTAGGGTATAGCTTGCCTCCTTATGTTGGGCTTTACCATTTATTATCCTTTGTAATGCTGAATTTGTAGAAAGATATTGTGTAAATTTGGTTTTGTCATGGAATATCTTGGTTTCTCCATCTATGTTAATTGAGAGTTTTGCAGGACACAGTAACCTGGGTTGGCATTTGTGTCCTCTTAGGGTCTGTATGACATCTGTCCAATATCTTTTGGCTTTCATAGTCTCTGGCGAAAAGTCTGGTGTGATTCTGATAGGTCTGCCTTCATATGTTACTTGACCTTTTTCCCCTACTGCTTTTAATATTCTTTCTTTATTTTGTGAATTTCGTGTTTTGACTATTATGTTACGGGAGGAGTTTCTTTTATGGTTCAATCTATTTGGAGTTCTGTAGGCTTCTTGTATGCTTATGGGTATCACTTTCTTTAGGCTAGGGAAGTTTTCTTTTATGATTTTGTTGACGATATTTACTGGTCCTTTGAGCTGGGAGTCTTCACTCTCTTCTATACCTATTATCCTTAGGGTTGATCTTCTCATTTAGCCCTGGATTTCCTGTATGTTTTGGACCAGTAGCTTTTTCTGCTTTACATTATCTTTGACAGTTGGGTCGATGATTTCTATGGAATCTTCTGCTCCTGAGATTCTCTCTTCTATCTCTTGTATTCTCTTGGTGAAGCTTGTATCTACGGCTCCTTGTCTCTTCTTTTGGTTTTCTATATCCAGGGTTGTTTCCATGTGTTCTTTCTTGATTGCTTCTATTTCCATTATTAATTCCTTCAACTGTTTGATTGTGTTTTCCTGGAATTCTTTCAGGGATTTTTATGTTTCCTCTGTAAGAGCTTCTACTTGTTTATTTATGTTTTCCTGTGTTTCTCTAAGGGAGTTCTTCATGTCTTTCTTGAGGTCCTCCAGCATCATGATCAAATATGATTTGGAAACTAGATCTTGCTTTTCTGGTGTGGTTGGATATTACGTGTTTGCTTTGGTGGGAGAATTGGGCTCCAATGATGCCATGTAGTCTTGGTTTCTGTTCCTTGGATTCCTGCGTTTGCCTCTCGCCATCAGATTATCTCTAGTGTTACTTTGTTCTTCTATTTCTGACAGTGGCTAGACTGTCCTATAAGCCTGTCTGTCAGGGGTGCTGTAGACCTGTTTTCCTGTTTTCTTTCAGCCAGTTATGGGGACAGAGTGTTCTGCTTTCGGGTGTGCGGTTTTTCCTATCTACAGGTCTTCAGCTGTTCCTGTGGGCCTCTGTTCTGAGTTCACTAGGCAGGTCGCTTGGAGTAGAAAGTCTTACCTGTGGTCCCGAGGCTCAAGTTTGCTTGCGGGGTGTTGCTTATGAGCTCTCTGTGGAGGCAGCAACCAGGAAGATGTGCGCCACCCTTTCCGGGAGCTTCCATGCACCAGGGTTCCAGATGGCGTTTGGTGTTTTCCTCTGGAATCAGTAATGTGGGCAGAGTGCAGTCTCTTCTGGTTTCCCAGGCGTGTCTGCCTCTCTGAAGGTTTAGCTCTCCCTCCCATGGGATTTGGGTGCAGAGAACTGTTTATCTTGTCGGTCCCTTCAGGTTCCGGCGGTGTCTCAGACGCATGGGACCTGCTGCTGCTGTGCCCTTATCCATGGAACCCAGAGGCCGTATACAGTTTCCTCTTGGACCAGGGATGTGGGCAGGGGTGGGCAGTGTTGGTGGTCTCTTCCTGTCCAGGTGGTGAGGTCTCTCTCCCACGGGGTTTGGGAGCAGCGAGCTGCTGCAGGCAGGGATTCGTGGGTTTGGGAATCCCGCTAAAACCCGGAAGTGTCTGGTCCTAGAGGAACTTTGCCTCTGTGTGTCCTGAGTTCACTAGGCAGGTCGCTTGGAGCAGGAAGGTTTGTCTTACCTGTTTTCCTGAGGCTCAAGTTTGCTCGTGGGGTGCTGCCTACGAGCTCTCTGCGGGGGAGCAACCAGGAAGCTGTTCAACTGTTTCTAAACATTACACATGCCTATATTTTCTACCCATTTGAAGGCAGAGAAAAGGGGGAAGAAAGTGGGTCAAAGCCCGAATGGTTATATTTAGAAGGTAACTCACATAATATCCATTGCTTTTCATACAGTTTTATTTACCCATGCCATGTGAATAGCAGATAAGTTCTTACATGAAACATCTATTCTGTCTAGAAATTTGAAAGTGCTTGATACATTTAGAGGTACAATTAGTGATATAATATTTTGTGTATATAGTTTTTTAAAACTGGAGAAATACTGTGTGCAGAAATAGAATTAACCTACCTCTGAGAACAGTGTACTGGTTGTACTTGTTCAGTGGATTGAGGAGGTTGGAGAAAGGAAACTGAAAAAAGGTTAAATTAGTGTTACCCACTATCATGTATGCTGTGTGCATCTTATGTAACTGCTATACTGTATATATTGTACATACTGGACAAATTAGTCCAATAATATCTAGTCTCTAGGTATTGAAGAGGTTGCCAATGTATGACAAAAGTAGTTATTAACCTCACACATTCTGTATACTCTGTTAGTTCATAGCAAGGTTTTCTTCTGAAGAGTTATGAAAGTGACATGTGCCTGTGTCATAGGACACAGGAAAGTGGCTGAAGGGGAAGAGAGGTTGGAGACCAGAATATTCTCACCAGAAGACACTTTGAAATCTAACTAGTTACATGTATGTGGTTTCAACAATACTATGCATATAGGGGACAAATTTATGTCCTCATCTGAAACATCTAGTCCTTCTAGGTGTTTAAAAGTCCACAAAGTATGTTAAAAGTATGCATAGTAAATAATACGTGTTGTAGATTCTCCTGTTTAAACCCATGAAATACTGTCTTTGGAACTAGAAAGAGAAAACTGCTTCTGAGCAATGAAGCCTTGCTTTCAAGGGTTTGGGAGGAGGGAGAAAGAAAAAGGAATGAAGGGCCTTATGCTAATGTAAGTTTGGTAATGCAAGATTAGCCATTGTTCCTTATATTTGTGCATCTTATTTTGCAATGTATAGAATATGTGCGTAAATTTGTAGCACCCAGTCTTCCTAGACATTACAGAGGTGCAAGTGTATAACAAAGTAGAGTTAGTGAACAGACATGTTTGTAGATTATGTGAAAATCTGTAGGAAAAAACTCTTAAAACCACTTAGGAAGTGAAACTGTTAATCTCCCCACAAAAGCATGGCAGTTGCACACATGGCCCCTGGGTGGAGAGAACAGGAGGAGGGGTTAGACCAGATCCTTGCTGTTGAGAAGGCAATTTCTGGCTGCAGCCTTTGTTAGGAGTGCAGTGTATTCACTGCAGTGTACTCATGCTGGGAAAACAGAAGTGCGTATTGGGAACATGTAGTCTTCAGACTTTGAAGTGCATAGTTGACTCGATGTGGTAGTGCATGCTTTTAATTCTAGGCTGAGGTGGTGGATCTCTGTGTTCTGGGTCAGCCAGGATTATATAGACTATCTCAAAACAGTAAGAAAGTGTGCATAATGGACTGGTAGGGTGGCCCAGCATGTAAAGGTGCTTGCCACCAACCTGGTGACCTGAGTTTGATTTCCATGATCCATTTGATAGAATTTTAACTTACTATTTGTCTTTTAGTCTTCACCCAAGTGCAGTGGCACATGTGTGCACACATGCATATAGTAATGCATAAATGAAAAAATGCACAACCTGTTAAAAATAGAGGGCTGACACCACTTTTTAGGGTTGTTTTATTTCATAGGGATGGTCACACTGGAGAAATGGAGGTTAAATTTGGCCTTTGAGCAGATGCTGTTACCAGGTGTAGGAGGTAAGCTAAGGCAAAGATTAGTGCTCAAAATAAGGCACTGTTGGTTGGTTCAAGTTGTCACATTGGTTGGGTATGCATTCCAGATAATGTTGCCAGGCATTAGAGGTAAGTCGCAGTGCCTAAAGTATGTTCGAAGTAACCAAAGAATTACTAAAAGTCAGGGTAGTCTTTAGGGAGGGCTGTCTTCTGGGTGTGACATTTGTTAATCTTTCACTAGCATCATCTGCACTTAGGAGTTGTGCAGAGAAGAGGATGGGAGAGGGAAAGATTGCTTAGTACTAATACATCCAGAAGACAGCTGTACCCAGGGGCCTTATGTGCATCTTGGTAAAATACTTGTGTTCATTGTGCACAGAGTTCATTCCTTGTCATCTGAATGTTATGTTCTAAAGGAGAGCACATGGCTAAAAGCATAGGTAGTGATATGGTAGAACTGACAGAGTGTTCCTCTTGAACATGGAACTGTTAAGCCATGTCTGGACAGTGTGGGGAAATTCATGTTTCTAGACTGACTGCAGGGGCAGAGAGGTTCTCAGGGTGAGGTCTGCAGCTGTGTGAAGGCTGAAATCCTGAGAGCCCCCACTGTGGATGCATCTCCCAGCTTCTCCATAGGAATACATTTCTTGAGTGGGAACACCCCATATTCATATGTTAGTGTATAGATCTTAGGGGTGCTATACTTAGTGTGGTCTGTTGCTTTGTATTTCTTTGTAAACTGAGCACTGAGCAAATGCAGAACTTAGTTGTAACTTTGCCAGTATGTCTATCTAAAGATTTGCTGCCGTTTTTTGTCTTCTATGAAAGTTCTGTTGCCAAGGAAGACAAGATTACAATTATCTGACAGATTGAGATGGCATGATGTATTCTTGGTTATCGAAATTCTCATGTAACATGGGGTTTTTAGTTGGTGAATATTCACAATGCAGGGAAAGCATGGTACACACTATACAATCTCAATTACTTACATGTATGTACACTTGCAAGATCTAGAATGACACATCAAGCTGATGTGGGTGATTTTGTTCTTTCCCTCTTGTGTTTTGTTTCCTGTAATGCATATATTAAAAAATAAATGAAAGTTTCTTTTAAAAACTTAAAAAAATAAACACACATCCAAACACAAAACCTTCCAGGAAGAGAGAGAGGTAGGGAGGTGCACGTGTGCATATGTGTGCCTATGCATGTGTGGACACACACACACACACACACACACACACACAATTTTAATTTGAACTAAACATATAATAATGTAACCAAAAATTGAAAACAGAGAAAGAAAAATATTCCTGGGGTTAAAGAAATAAGAAGACTAGGTATGTCCAAAAATGCCTTTAATCCCATCACCGAGGAAGTAGACAGAGGAGAGGCAGATGGAAGGCTCCAAATTGGAGGCAGGTCTGATCTAGATAGTCATTTCCAGGACTATGTAGAGAGACTCATTTCCCTAAATAAATGAATAGTAAAACCCCCAGTGAGTATAATTATTAACTTGGGATAAAACTAACAATGAAGCAAGGGAAGGCAGTCCTTGGTGCCTGCTTTGTGAGAGAGGGAAGATACCTGGGTTAGAGTGTCCCAAGGTCTGTGCCCCATCCTATGTACTGCATAAACTTGGGAAAGCCAGCACTCAGGAGCTGGAAATAACCAGAAAAGATCTTGGTCAAGTTTTGGTGGTGTGGGAGAGATGCTGTTTCTATGTCACTTTCCAAACTCGACTCTTTCCAGCTTTTAAAGAAAATACTGCACTTATTTGGTTTTTAGTTTATTTGATTTTTTTCTTCACTTTTTAATTTGATTTATTTTTTTCCACTTGCCAACAGGGGTTGGTTGTGTATTGATTCACCTTTCTAACCCTCAGGGATCCAGACACATTGTCCCATTGCTGCTTTGAAGACTTCTTCCTGAGTTCTGTTATGAGTGATTCTATCAATATAATATTACCATTATTATAATTGTTATCTTCCTCCTCCTCCTCCTTCTCCTTCTCTTCCCCCTCCTCCTCATCTCTTTAACCTGTAACTTTTATCATGAGTCAGGGTAAGGAGGCCATGGGAAAAGAGG
>NC_046154.1:152117799-152232799 GCF_011064425.1 Rattus rattus | reverse complement strand
CACACACACACACACACACACACACACCAGCTCTCTACATGACTGCGCTGCTGGAGTCCAGATGGTTTTGGCGGACTGTTTTTGTGACATTGTGCCTTGTTGCCTTTTGTCAGGGCACCACTGCAGTCTCGAGCACCAATGAGTATTACTGTAACAACTAGTATTGTTGTGTGTTATGTCTAATAGGCCAGGTTTGTCTTGTCCAAAGTGTGTCTTTCTCTGAGAGACATGATGGGTTTTAGTGAGTTATGACATGTGGCATTCCCAGTTCCAACTCTGCTATCCACAGCTTGTCTAGTGCATCTTTCTCAAGACATTCTTCAGTCCTTTTTCCCCCTGCTCAATTTGTTGCGCTACACCCAGTGTGGCTAACATTCCAGGTCTCCTGATGCCACAGAGAAGAGGTGGCAGTGCTGGAGGTGAGCAGGCAGGCACCTATACAGACATGTGTATGTGTACAAACCTGTGACTCCCTTCAGGGTTAATCTCTCTCACTTCCATTTCCTTTCACCTGCCTTTGCCCTGTCCATCTGCCCCACATTCCTTTTCTCTTTTTTTGTCCCTACTTTTGCCCATGTGCCTATCTGGTTGATCCTGCCAGTAGCATATGATTGTCTTAAATATTAATGGCAAGTATATTGAAACTTCAAATGTCTCATAAAATTAGTTATGGATCACTTTTTTACTACTTGTATAACTGTGGTAATTCTGGATCTAATCTATGCTGATGGGCACTGCCTCAACCTTTTGTGGTGGATGCATCCATTTATCATATCAAAATCAAATCAATGAGCTTCCTTCAAGCTCCAGCCAGGGGTGTAGTCGATGACATCTTTGGTGACTATAGATAACATCTGGCTGGTCCTATGTCCCCAGTGGTGGTGACAACGCATTTTGACATCTGTTCCATCAACGTTCAATGGTAGTCTCCATGCCTGTCATGGTGACCATGGGTGATGGGAAATGAAGGTTTGATTTTGGACAAGGTGCCTGAAAAATGGCTACTATATATGAAGAATGCTCCAGGCACACAATTTACCCACTCCCAACCTAGGGTAGTACTAATGAAAAAACAAAACAGGATTCCTTCAAGGTCCAGTAATTGGAAAGAGTCCACTTTAAGTCCTTTAAAGAACATCATCCATTTACAGCAATTCTGGTGTCAGCAGCCACAGTAATTTCAATTCCAATATTGTGTAATAAAGTTGCTGCAGTTAAAAATCCTATAGTAGGTGGTCTTCATGGAAACAAGTCACCTTTCCTCTCTGCTGCCTGACTCTAGGTGCCCTCTCCATGTTCTTAGCATGAGTGTTCCATGAGGCCTAAAGTATTTACTTTGAAAAAAATAGAGTTTTCAAAACAAGCCCAAGTTACCTGGATACCACACATAGGAATAATGAAACATTACAAAGGTCCTATTTTGTTGGTTTTCAGAACTGAGACAAGGATTAATAAAGAACTCTGGGGCATTCGTATTGTGCTGCTAGGGGTTGGAAATTCTTGGACTGGCACAATACAGACTAGAGTGAAAGAATTTGCTAAGAACATTTTCATTAATCAAGAATGCAAGTCAGATGTTCAAAAATGGTCAGATACAGTCATATTCTTTTTTTTTTTCCTGCTGAATATTTTCTTTTTTTTTTTTTTTTAACTTGAGTATTTCTTATATACATTTGGAGTGTTATTCCCTTTCCCGGTTTCCGGGCAAACATCCCCTAATCCCTCCCCCTCCCCTTTTTTATGGGTGCTCCCCTCCACATGCTCCCCCCATTGCCGCTCTCCCCCCAACAATCTAGTTCACTGGGGGTTCAGTCTTAGCAGGACCCAGGGCTTCCCCTTCCACTGGTGCTCTTACTATGATATTCATTGCTACCTATGAGGTCAGAGTCCAGGGTCAGTCCATGTATAGTCTTTAGGTAGTGGCTTAGTACCTGGAAGCTCTGGTTGCTTGGCATTGTTGTACATATGGGGTCTCGATCCCCTTCAAGCTCTTCCAGTTCTTTCTCTGATTCCGTCAACGGGAGTCCTATTCTCAGTTCAGTGGTTTGCTGCTGGCATTCGCCTCTGTATTTGCTGTATTCTGGCTGTGTCTCTCAGGAGCGATCTACGTCTGGCTCCTGTCGGCCTGCACTTCTTTGCTTCATCCATCTTGTCTAATTGGATGGCTGTATATGTATGGGCCACATGTGGGGCAGGCTCTGAATGGGTGCTCCTTCTGTGTCTGTTTTACTCTTTGCCTCTCTATTCCCTACCAAGGGTATTCTTGTTCCCCTTTTAAAGAAGGAGTGAAGCATTCACATTTTGATTATCCGTCTTGAGTTTCATTTGTTCTAGGCATCTAGGGTAATTCAAGCATTTGGGCTAATAGCCACTTATCAATGAGTGCATACCATGTGTGTCTTTCTGTGATTGGGTTACCTCACTCAGGATGATATTTTCCAGTTCCAACCATTTGCCTACGAATTTCACAAAGTCATTGTTTTTGATAGCTGAGTAATATTCCATTGTGTAGATGTACCACATTTTCTGTATCCATTCCTCTGTTGAGGGGCATCTGGGTTCTTTCCAGCTTCTGGCTATTATACATAAGGCTGCTATGAACATAGTGGAGCACATGTCTTTTTTATATGTTGGGGCATCTTTTGGGTATATGCCCAAGAGAGGTATAGCTGGATCCTCAGGCAGTTCAATGTCCAATTTTCTGAGGAACCTCCAGACTGATTTCCAGAATGGTTGTATCAGTCTGCAATCCCACCAATAATGGAGGAGTGTTCCTCTTTCTCCACATCCTCGCCAGCATTTGCTGTCACCTGAGTTTTTGATCTTAGCCATTCTCACTAGTGTGAGGTGAAATATGAGGGTTGTTTTGATTTGCATTTCCCTTATGACTAAAGATATTGAACATTTCTTTAGGTGTTTCTCAGCCATTCGGCATTCCTCAGCTGTGACTTCTTTGTTTAGCTCTGAACCCCATTTTTTTTTTATTAACTTGAGTATTTCTTATATAAATTTCGAGTGTTATTCCCTTTCCCGGTTTCCGGGCAAACATCCCCTTCCCCCCTCCCCTTCCTTATGGGTGTTCCCCTCCCCACCCTCCCCCCATTGCCGCCCTCCCCCCAGTCCAGTTCACTGGGGGTTCAGTCTTAGCAGCACCCAGGGCTTCCTGTTCCACTGGTGCTCTTACTAGGATATTCATTGCTACCTATGAGGTCAGAGTCCAGGGTCAGTCCATGTATAGTCTTTAGGTAGTGGCTTAGTCCCTGGAAGCTCTGGTTGCTTGGCATTGTTGTACATATGGGGTCACGAGCCCCTTCAAGCTCTTCCAGTTCTTTCTCTGATTCCTTCAACGGGGGTCCTATTCTCAGTTCAGTGGTTTGCTGCTGGCATTCGCCTCTGTATTTGCTGTATTCTGGCTGTGTCTCTCAGGAGGCGATCTACACTTCTGCACTTCTTTGCTTCATCCATCTTGTCTAATTGGGGTGGCTGTATATATGGGCCACATGTGGGGCAGGCTCTGAATGGGTGTCCTTCAGTCTCTGTTTTAATCTTTGCCTCTCTCTTCCCTGCCAAGGGTATTCTTGTTCCCCTTTTAAAGAAGGAGTGAAGCATTCACATTTTGATCATCCGTCTTGAGTTTCATTTGTTCTAGGCATCTAGGGTAATTCAAGCATTTGGGCTAATAGCCACTTATCAATGAGTGCATACCATGTATGTCTTTCTGTGGTTGGGTTAGCTCACTCAGGATGATATTTTCCAGTTCCAACCATTTGCCTACGAATTTCATAAAGTCGTTGTTTTTGATAGCTGAGTAATATTCCATTGTGTAGATGTCCCACATTTTCTGTATCCATTTCTCTGTTGAAGGGCATCTGTGAACCCACTTTTTAATAGGGTTATTTGGCTCCCTGCGGTCTAACTTCTTGAGTTCTTTGTATATTTTGGATATAAGGCCTCTATCTGTTGTAGGATTGGTAAAGATCTTTTCCCAATCAGTTGGTTACCGTTTCGTCCTAACCACAGTGTCCTTTGCCTTACCGAAGCTTTGCAGTTTTATGAGATCCCATTTGTCGATTCTTGATCTTAGAGCATAAGCCATTGGTGTTTTGTTCAGGAAAAGTTTTCCAGTGCCCATGTGTTCCAGATGCTTCCCTAGTTTTTCATCTATGAGTTTGAGTGTTACTGGTTTTATGTGGAGGTCCTTGATCCACTTGGACTTAAGACTTGTACAGGGTGATAAGCATGGATCGATCTGCATTCTTCTACATGTTGACCTCCAGTTGAACCAGCACCATTTGCTGAAAATGCTATCTTTTTTCCATTTGATGGTTTTGGCTCCTTTGTCAAAAATCAAGTGCCCATAGGTGTGTGGGTTCATTTCTGGGTCATCAATTCTGTTCCATTGGTTTATCTGTCTGTCTCTGTACCAATACCATGCAGTTTTTATCACTATTGCTCTGTAATACTGCTTGAGTTCAGGGATAGTGATTCCCCCTGAATTCCTTTTAATGTTGAGGATAGTTTTAGCTATCCTGGGTTTTTTGTTATTCCAGATGAATTTGCAAATTGTTCTGTCTAACTCTTTGAAGAATTGGATTGGTATTTTGATGGGGATTGCATTGAATCTGTAGATCGCTTTTGGTAGAATGGCCATTTTTACTATATTAATCCTGCCAATCCATGAGCATGGGAGATCTTTCCATCTTCTGAGGTCTTCTTCAATTTCTTTCTTCAGAGTCTTGAAGTTCTTATTGTACAGATCTTTTACTTGCTTGTTTAAAGTCACACCGAGGTACTTTATATTATTTGGGTCTATTATGAAGGGTGTCGTTTCCCTAATTTCTTTCTCTGCTTGTTTCTCTTTTGTGTAGAGGAAGGCTACTGATTTATTTGAGTTGATTTTATACCCAGCCACTTTGCTGAAGTTGTTTATCAGCTTTAGTAGTTCTCTGGTGGAACTTTTGGGATCACTTAAATATACTATCATATCATCTGCAAATAGTGATATTTTGACTTCTTCTTTTCCGGGATCTGTATTCCTTGACCTCCTTTTTTGTTGTCTGATTGCTCTGACTAGAACTTCAAGAACTATATTGAATAAGTAGGGAGAGAGTGGGCATCCTTGTCTAGTCCCTGATTTTAGTGGGATTGCTTCAAGTTTCTCTTCATTTAGTTTAATGTTAGCAGCTGGTTTGCTGTATATGGCTTTTACTATGTTTAGGTATGGGCCTTGAATTCCTATTCTTTCCAGAACTTTTATCATGAAGGGGTGTTGAATTTTGTCAACTGCTTTCTCAGCATCTAATGAAATGATCATGTGGTTTTGTTCTTTCAGTTTGTTTATATAATGGATCACGTTGATGGTTTTCCATATATTAAACCATCCCTGCATGCCTGGGATGAAGTCTACTTGATCATGGTGGATGATTGTTTTGATGTGCTCTTGGATTCAGTTTGCCAGAATTTTATTGAGTATTTTTGTGTCGATATTCATAAGGGAAATTGGTCTGTAGTTCTCTTTCTTTGTTGGGTCTTTGTGTGGTTTAGGTATAAGAGTAATTGTGGCTTCATAGAAGCAATTTGGTAGTGCTCCATCTGTTTCAATTTTGTGGAATAGTTTGGATAATATTGGTATGAGGTCTTCTATGGAGGTCTGATTGAATTCAGCACTAAACCCGTCTGGACCTAGGCTCTTTTTGGTTGGGAGACCTTTAATGACTGCTTCTATTTCCTTAGGCGTTATGGGTTTGTTTAACTGGTTTATCTGTTCCTGATTTAACTTCGGTACCTGGTATATGTGTAGGAAATTGTCCATTTCCTGCAGATTTTCAATTTTTTTTGAATATAGGCTTTTATAGTAAGATCTGATGATTTTTTTGAATTTCCTCTGAATCTGTAGTTATGTCTCCCTTTTCATTTCTGATTTTGTTAATTTGGACACACTCTCTATGTCCTCTCGTTAGTCTGGCTAAGGGTTTATCTATCTTGTTGATTTTCTCAAAGAACCAACTTTTGGTTCTGTTGATTCTTTCTATGGTCCTTTTTGTTTCTACTTGGTTGATTTCAGCTCTGAGTTTGATTATTTCCTGCCTCCTACTCATTCTGGGTGTATTTGCTTCTTTTTGTTCTAGAGCTTTTAGGTGTGCTGTCAAGCTGGTGTCATATGCTCTTTCCTGTTTCTTTCTGCAGGCACTCAGCGCTGTGAGTTTTCCTCTTAGCACAGCTTTCATTGTGTCCCATAAGTTTGGGTATGTTGTACCTTCATTTTCATTAAATTCTAAGAAGTCTTTAATGTCTTTATTTCTTCCTTGAACAGGTTATCATTGAGTAGAGCATTGTTCACCTTCCACGTATATGTGGGCATTCTTCCCTTATTGTTATTGAAGACCAGTTTTAGGCCGTGGTGGTCTGATAGGACGCATGGGATTATTTCTATCTTTTTGTACCTGTTGAGGCCCGTTTTTTGACCAATTATATGGTCAATTTTGGAGAAAGTACCATGAGGAGCTGAGAAGAAGGTATATCCTTTTGCTTTAGGATAAAATGTTCTATAAATATCTGTTAAGTCCATTTGGCTCATGACTTCTCTTAGTCTGTCTACGTCTCTGTTTATTTTCTCTTTCCATGATCTGTCCATTGATGAGAGTGGGGTGTTGAAATCTCCTACTATTATTGTGTGAGGTGCAATGTGTGTTTTGAGCTTTAGTAAGGTTTCTTTTATGTATGTAGCTGCCCTTGTATTTGGGGCATAGGTATTTAGGATTGAGAGTTCATCTTGGTGGATTTTTCCTTTGATGAATATAAAGTGTCCTTCCTTATCTTTTTTGATGACTTTTAGTTGAAAATTGACTTTATTTGATATTAGAATGGCTACTCCAGCTTGCTTCTTCCGACCATTTGCTTGGAAAGTTGTTTTCCAGCCTTTCACTCTGAGGTAGTGTCTGTCTTTGTCTCTGAGGTGTGTTTCCTGTAGGCAGCAGAATGCAGGGTCCTCATTAAGTATCCAGTTTGTTAATCTATGTCTTTTTATTGGGGAGTTGAGGCCATTGATGTTGAGAGATATTAAGGAATAGTGATTATTGCTTCCTGTTATATTCATATTTGGATGTGTTATGTTTGTGTGCTTTTCTTCTCTTTGTTTTGTTGCCAAGACGATTAGTTTCTTGCCTCTTCTTGGGTATAGCTTGCCTCCTTATGTTGGGCTTTACCATTTATTATCCTTTGTAGTGCTGTATTTGTAGAAAGATATTGTGTAAATTTGGTTTTGTCATGGAATATCTTGGTTTCTCCATCTATGTTAATTGAGAGTTTTGCAGGATACAGTAACCTGGGCTGGCATTTGTGTTCTCTTAGGGTCTGTATGACATCTGTCCAGGATCTTCTGGCTCTCATAGTTTCTGGCACAAAGTCTGGTGTGATTCTGATAGGTCTGCCTTTATGTTACTTGAACTTTTTCCCTTACTGCTTTTAATATTCTTTCTTTATTTTGTGCATTTGGTGTTTTGACTATTATGTGTCAGGAGGAGTTTCTTTTCTGGTCCAATCTATTTGGAGTTCTGTAGGCTTCTTGTATGCTTATGGGTATCTCTTTCTTTAGGTTAGGGAAAGTTTCTTCTATGATTTTTGTTGACAATACTTACTGGTCCTTTGAGCTGGGAGTCTTCACTCTCTTCTGTACCTATATCCTTCGTTTTGATCTTCTCATTGAGTCCTGGATTTCCTGTATGTTTTGGACCAGTAGCTTTTTCTGCTTTACATTATCTTTGACAGTTGAGTCGATGATTTCTATGGAATCTTCTGCTCCTGAGATTCTCTCTTCCATCTCTTGTATTCTGTTGGTGAAGCTTGTATCTACAGCTCCTTGTCTCTTCTTTTGATTTTCTATATCCAGGTTTGTTTCCATGTGTTCTTTCTTGATTGCTTCTATTTCCATTTTTAATTCCTTCAACTGTTTGATTGTGTTTTCCTGGAATTCTTTCAGGGATTTTTGTGACTCCTCTCTATGGGCTTCTACTTGTTTATTTATGTTTTCCTGGAATTCTTTTAGGGATTTTTGCGATTCCTCTCTGTAGGCTTCTACTTGTTCTCTAAGGGAGTTCTTCATGTCTTTCTTGAAGTCCTCCAGCATCATGATCAAATATGATTTTGAAAGTAGATCTTGCTTTTCTGGTTTTTTGGATATTCAGTGTTTGCTTTGGTGGGAGAATTGGGCTCTGATGATGCCATGTAGTCTTGGTTTCTGTTGCCTGGGTTCCTGTGCTTGCCTCTCGCCATCAGATTATCTCTAGTGTTACTTTGTTCTGCTATTTCTGACAGTGGCTAGACTGTCCTATAAGCCTGTGTTTCAGGAGTGCTGTAGACCTGTTTTCCTGTTTTCTTTCAGCTAGTTATGGGGACACAGTGTTCTGCTTTCGGGCGTGTAGTTTTTCCTATCTACAGGTCTTCAGCTGTTCCTGTTGGCCTGTGTCTTGAGTTCACCAGGCGGGTCTCTTGCAGCAGAAAAGTTGGTCTTACCTGTGGCTCCGAGGCTCAAGTTTGCTCGTCGGGTGTTGGTTCTGAGCTCTCCGCGGAGGCAGCAACCAGGAAGATCTGTGCTGCCCTTTCCGTGAGCTTCCGTGCACCAGGGTTCCAGATGGCATTTGGTGTTTTCCTCTGGCATCAGAGATGTGTGCAGAGTGAAGAGGTCTCTCTCCCACGGGGTTGGGGAGCAGAGAGTTGCTGCGGGCAGGGATCCACAGGTTTGGGACTCCCCCCGCTATATACAGGAAGTGCCTACAGTCATATTCTTACCAATGATGATGACAATTGGTGATGTGACAGAGGGATTCTGATGACCCAATGTGACGCTTCTAGAAAACCAAAGTCTTTGGGTCCCAGAAAGAATATGATTGCAAAGCTATAACTTAAGTGAACTGACAGAAGGGTACCACCGGGATTGGAATCTGTAGCATAATTGAATGCACCACAGAAAACCTCACCTGACCCAGACATGGACAGAATTGACAGATTAATAAAGTTGGGGGTAATTGTGGAAAAGCAACTGTTTCCATGATGCTTTCCCAATTCAACCCTTTTCAGCTTTTTGAGGAAACTCCATGCTTATGTAACTTTTAGTTTATTTGACTTTTACTTCACTTGTTAAAATTTAATATCTGCTATTCCTTAGGGCCTATGGATTTTTCCACCTCCCTTACCCTAAGGGATGCTGACACATGGTCTTACTGCTTCTTTAAGGATTTCTTCTTGAGTCCTGCTGTGAGTCCATCAAAAATTCTTTTAACATCATTATAATTGTTACTTTCCTTCTCTTCTTCCTCCTCCTCCTGATTCTTATCTCACTAACTCTTACTATTTATAAGGAAGCACGGCAAAGAGGGTTTGAGTCATGGATAGCTTTCCAAGACCTTCCTAGGAACTGACATCCTACTTTCCAGAAAGAGACATATATATTGGTCACTGACATCCTGCTTGGCAAGTTAATACATCAATGTTAGACAAGGCAAGTACCTTGCCATTGTTGAATAGACCAATGACTAGAAGAAGGATAAATGATCAACAAAGACATGTTTCTAAGAAAATTCCCAATCCCTAAATCCAGCTTGATATAATAACTTGGTACAGATGTTTGTGGATTTTAGGAATAAAATCCCTGTGGGATCTTAACTCAAAGTCACACAGTTCAGCTCTTGAAGCTGAACTGTGTGACTTATCAGTAACTCCTGGAGCATATGAAATTCTGTACCCCAACACTGGCTGAATGTCTCATGATCTGATTTTATTATTGTGTGTGTGTGTGTGTGTGTGTGTGTGTGTGTTTGCATGTGTGTCCCATAGACAGATGAAGGAAACATGCATGGATGGCTGCTGAAATCATTTCATGGGGCCCTTAGCCCCCTCTTGTGTCCATTGCCTTCTTATTGCAGCATCCCAGATTTGTGTTTTAGAGATTTTAGCTACTGTAGAGCACATATCCAATGTAGGGGTTTCATTTTTGTTTTCAAAGTCTTCCTGTCCTCCAAAAGGAATTCTAGGATAATTACTTATATTTATATTATATTTATATTTAGTTTTTCTATTTTTGTCTATCTTTTATTGTCTGTCCTTCTGTTTCTCCTTCTATCAATGATACATATAGAAACTCTATCATAAATAAACCAAAACTGACTAAGTCTGCCTGCTACACAAAAGGAGAGGATAATTTCTTATACATATCTTTTATTTTGCATTTTAATTAAAAATATAAATAAAATTTAAATAATTCATTTCATTTTGGATGAAAAAACAGACAAAAGCAAAAAATACCTGACTGAGGAGGATATTATTAGGCTCTGACTGGTTTTGAGTTACTCCTCACAATTGTGCATATGAAAACTTGCCCTTTGGAGGTTAGTCAACGGTGAAACAAAAAAACGACTTGGAATAGTAGGTCACATGGTTGGCCGCCTCAATCTTAGTGAGGTTAGCAGACAAGATGGCTGCCATCCACTTGCCGGCTCCAATCTTTGTGACGTCATGCACAACAGAGTGACAGAACAAGGAATTTGAAACAAACATGCAGACACAAAAGGAAGTTGGACCTGGAATTGCATGCCTTTAATCTCAGTCTCTAGGAGGCAGAGAAAGACAGGCTGAGTTGCAGGACAGAGAAAACTCTGTCTCAAGTCCGCCCCACCCCCTCAAAATGATGCATTGTACTGTTTCAGATTTAAGTCTGAAGAGCCTTTTGGTTATATGAAACAAAAGCAACAAGGTTAGGTTGTAGAAATGTTTAATTCCAAACTGGGCTTCTTACCTTGCCTTGATTATTCAATTTTTTATAATAATTTTCATTATAAAAAACTCTCTCTCTCTCCTGTCTCTTCCTAGCCCTGAAGTTCAGAAAGATAGAATGTTAATCCGTATCAAACATCATGTGCTTCCCTGTGTGTGTGTGTGTGTGTGTGTGTGTGTGTGTGTGTGTGTGTGTGTGTATGTATGTATGTATGTGTAATGTATGAAGGTCAAAGAAATTTTATTTTTCAGAGATACTTAGAAATAAACAAGCAACCAACACCAGAAATGACAGCAACAACAAAAAAAGCATATTAGTATTGTCAATTTCTTGGCCACTTCCATCACTTTTAGCAGGCAAGATTATGGTCAGAATACCTTTGTATCTATATCTTCAATGAAATAGCTGCTGGTCTAGTAAATTATTCTGGTCCATGACTCTTTAGGTTTCTGTAGAATCCACTGCTGTCGCTTTCCTCAACATCTTCTCCATAGTCAGACTAAGGAGACATGCAGAGAAAGCTGTAGAAATTTTTTTATGTCCCCCTTCCCCTACATGTGTGAATGCAACTGCTTGTAAATTAATACTACATGTGTGTTTATGGACAACCTAGGGTCCATCCCAGATTTGTGTTTCAGAGATAAATAAGTAATTATTTGCTTCTTGTGCCTGGGCTTGTATAGGTACTAGGTCACACTTCATGAAAAACAAAACAAAAGAAAACAAAACAAGACCAACAAACAAACCAACCAACAAACCAACCAAAAAGCAAGTTTGCCTGCCTGCTTGCCTCCCTACCTGCCTGTCTGTCTGTCTGTCTGTCTGTCTATCAGGGTTACACAGAGAAATGACATCTTGAAACTACCTAAGTCTGCCTGGCATACAGAAGCTGTTCCAGGATAATTAATTATATGTATCCGTTGTTATACATTGTAGTTAAAAATAACAACAAATTTTTAAACTATCAATTCAACTGGCATTTTAAAAAATGGATAAAAGCAGAAGAAAATCTTGGCTGTGAATGTAATGAGGCTTCTGCTTGCTCCTTAGTGCCTTCTCACAATTCTGCACATGCAAACTGGGTTTAAATAAGTTCTGGTTAAATAAGTTCTAGAAGTTAGTAAATGGAGAAACAAAAATGACCTGGAAAAGTAGGTCACGTGGTAGACTGTCTCCATCTTGGTGAGGTCAGCAGCCAAAATGGCTGCTAATCACATGTCGGCTTTCATCTTTGTGAGGTCACACAGTAAAAGGAATTAGAAACAAACATGCAAACTCAATACTTTCCAGATGTTAAAGAAAGAAAAGGAAGTTGGGCCTGGAAGTGCATGCCTTTACCCTCAGTCACCATGAGACAGAGAAAGATAGAATGAGTTGCAAGTTCTTCACATACAGAAAAACTCTATTTTAAATAAGCCCTTCCCTACCTCTGCAAAATTGTCCACTGTACTGTTTCAGATTTATGTCTGAGGAGCCTCCTGGTGTTGTGAAACAAAAACAATAGTTATGGATTAGAAAATTTTAATCCCAACCTGGGTTTCTTACCCCACCTTGATTATTTACTTTTTTGGATAAAAGTCACACAATTTTTATTATTTACAATAAGCTTTAAATAGCACAAGAAAAACCAAGCAGATATTTACCCTCTATGTTACTAGAATTTACTTTTTTATAGATAACCTCCAATGATTATGTAATATGTTTCATTTTTGTTGTTTACAACTTTAATTTACCAGTAAAGTTTCTACCTTTTGGAAGCTTGAGAAATGCCTCAGCAGTTAAGAGCCCTGTGTGCTGCTCTTTCAGAAGTCTTGAGTTCATTTTGCAGGAGTCACATGGTTGGTCTTACTAGATTCTGGTGCCCTCTTCAGTATATGCAGATAGAGCACACACATACATTGAAAGAATAATAAGTAAATAAATAGATAGATAAAAATAAGTTGATAAATAGCAAAAAAAAAAAAAGAAGATTCTAACTTTTTTCAAGCTGTGGTGGTGACCGAGTCAGGTGCACCTCTGTGAATCTGAAGTCAGCTTGGTCTACAAAGCAAGTTCCGTTATGCCTTTTCACGAATCCCTATAAAATCCCAAGGAGCCAATACCAGTGCAATCACACTAGGGTCTTTTTTTATCCAAGCTTGAATTTGTGTTCACCACACACCTTGTTGCAGCAGGATGGGAGGGTGAAGCCCTGAGCCCAGTTTCAAGCAAGTATTTATACAGGCAAGCAAACAATCAAGGAGTTTCTAGGCTGGCACTGATCTGATTGGGTTCTATTGTGGAATTTATTGCCCTTTAAAATAATTGGCTCATGCTGGCAGCCAAATCATCTGCTTTTCTCCTGATTGGTGCTTGTTAGGAAGTGAACTGCCAGGCGCAAGCTTTTTTGGGATTAACCTGGGAAAAAGTGCTAGGTGAAGGCTTGTTGATTAACTTGAGTTCAAACTTAGGTCAGGTTCTCTAAGATGGATTTTGGTCTGGTCTCTCAGTTCCAGGGCTGCTTGTGTTACAGAAAGAGAACAACATAAAACGAAGCAATGAAAGATCCTGGAATTTACTTTATAGACATGTTCCCTCTAGTTTTTTTGTCTGTTGAACGTTAATGATGAAATCAGGTTGGATTTTATTATAGAGGTTTTATTATATAGGATTTTTGTGTTTTATATTTCAGCTGTGTTGTTGTTACTTGCTGTCTAGTGGGTTTGTGTTTGATTTGTTTAAACTTTTTCTAGTTCTTGACTTGTGTACTGAAGACAATTATTTGTTTTCCTTCTTTATTACTTTCCTCCCTTCCCCCTTCCTTCCTTCCTTCCTTACTTTCTTCCTTCCTTCTCTCTCTCTCTCTCTCTCTCTCTCTCTCTCTCTCTCTCTCTCTCTTTTTTTTTTCTTTCCTTCCTTCTTGTTCCTTTCTTAATTCTTTTGGTGCACATCTGGAGTTATACATTTCCACACAGGACTGATTTTACTGTGTGATTGGGGTTGTGTAATGTGTTTTCATTTTCATAAACTTGAGGGTCTCTCTTTCTCTCCCCTCTCTCTCTCTCTCTTTAGCCGTCATGTTCATAACAATGGAATGTTAACCCATGTTAGTCTTCTTCTTCATGTGCCTCTTCCAACTCTGTGTGTGTGTGTGTGTGTGTGTGTGTGTGTGTGTGTGTGTGTGTGTGTGTCTGTATGTGGGTCCTTATGGACTGCATAGGGCCCATGAGATTCCTTGTGTCTGGGTTTCTAAGAACTCCAGGCCATTTCACTCTTCCAGAAAACAACACAAAAGTAAGTGTGTATGTGTCACGGAAAGGTACATTAGGACCCCTGGAATCTCTGTAGTAGGTCACATATCAAATATGTGTGTGTGTGTGTGTGTGTGTGTGTGTGTGTGTGTGTGTGTGTTTCTCCTCTTTTTAGCCCCTGAGTATTGATATGACAAGCATGAGCCACCACCTCCAGTTTAGGCATACTGAGATGATTGAAGAAAGCCCCAACTTCAGGCAATCTAGGCCATAAGCCAGATTTCTAGCACTCTGTTTGATTGTTTGATTCCAAGTCAATTATATTCAAGTTTATAATTATTTATTTTCCTTTTATTATTTATTAATCAATTCGAGTATTTTTTGAATCAAGATTTCTATACATCATGCTGAGAAATAGTACCTAGAATAGGCTGGACTTCAACTCTCAGAAATTCCCCTGCATCTACTGCAATTACAAAATTGAGCCATGATGATTGGCTTTTATTTATTTATGCATGATCTATTATCTATCTATCTATCTATCTATCAACTATCTATTTATCTCTTTACTAACTTACTTCCTTGTTTAATTTTTTCAAGGCATTGTCTCTCCAGGTATATTCCTAGATGTCTTTGAGGTTGCTGTGTAGACTTTCTTAGTCTGGAAAAACAGATTACGAAACTAGGTCTACATAGAAAGCTTATTGGTGTACCATGACAATTAATTATATTTATGTACATATCCATTTTTATTTTTTCTGATTAACTAACTAACCAACTCTGCCAGGCATTCAGAATGAGTTGAGGATGATTAAATATATTTTTATTTTTGTGCATTTTAATTGAAATAAAAATAAAAATGATTGATTTATCTGGCATTAAAAAATAGATCAACAATAAAAAAAACATGACTGTGGATGTTATGAGACTTCTGGCTGCCTGTGGGTGCTTCCACACAATTTTGCACGTGCAAACTGGTTTTAATTAAGTTCTGGTCCTCTAGAGGCTAATTATCAGAGAAACAAAATGGACCTGGAAATGTAGGTCAAATGGTGGCTTCCATCTTGATAAGGTTAATGTGCAATCAAGTGACAGAACAAAAATTAGAAACAAATAAGCTTGCAAACACACGTACAGGTAAAGACAGAAAGAGAGGCACACATACATACATACATACACACACACACACACACACACACAGGCACACACATACACACATACACACACACACACACACACACACAGGAACAAGGGAAAGCAACACATGTGATCTGGATTATGAGGTGTATGGGAAGCACTGGCCTAGGCTTTCTTAAAGCCCTGGGCTCCATCCTCTCCTGTATACAGTTTGGTTTTCAGTCCCATGTCTGTAATCCCAGCTCTCAGTACGTGGAAAAAGCAGGATCTATTATCTCTGCCAACATAGCTATGCCTTGTCAGAAAGCAACCCTCTAAAAATAAAATAAAATTATCTCATGACCAAAGGGAAAGCATTTAAAACAAATCACTATGAAAATGTATTCATGGAAAGAAAACAAAAGGGCATTTTAACCATTGCACCAGTCTTTTAACTTGCTCTCTAAACATAATCTTTTAAAGAGGGATGGGTGGTGGCGGATGGGTAGGTAGTAGTGGTAGCAGTGAGGAAGAGAAAACAACAAAATTCAAGAGGTGGAGTATTCATAAAATGACACTTTAATGGTGTGGAACTGACTTTGTTGCCTCCCTCCCCTCACACCATGTCTGGATGCTCCCTTCCCCTAATTGTGCCTATTTCTTGCCTGCTAACTGGTTCATTAGTGTTACACATTCACTTGAGTCTCCCTCTTAGAGAGTATTTTCACAGCTCCTTGTCATACTTTCATTTATTGGGGGGGGGCTTCAGGGGGTCAGCCTGAGTCTAGGCTGCATTCACTATGTTACAGGAGAGACAGTGGCCACTATTTGTGATACTCAGGAGAAGATATGCGTACCTTGCTCCATTGTGAGTATCCTCCTGAATTAGAGATGACCCTCCAAAGAGACAAAGTATGTGTGGCCTTTGAAAAATCTGTGATAGTTCCTTGGATTCTCTCAATGGGTGACACCTAATGGTGACAATTTTCTGCAATGCTCTTAATCCCCATTTGATGAAAAGGAAGAGGAAATGCTGGCTGTCATCAAGCCAGGGTTATAGGAGTCCTGGCAAATGGGCAGACTGGCGGATCCCAGAAATGTTGTAGTGTTTGGGAATGTCTATAAATAGGAGGTTATACTGGGAGAATTATGGAAATGGAAGGTGCTGTGCATCTAATTGTGGCAAATTGTAGTGTTGGTGACTCCATGACATACCAGAAGGCTTAAATCTTTCCTAGGAATTTTTTATCACTCCCCTACAACCCCTGCCTTTTCTCCATATCACCAGTGGCAGGGCTCTGGATTTCTGAGGCCAAGAGGATGCTTGTGGTCCTACCTTCCAAGCTGATGTGCCCCAACATGTTTTCTGTGGATTGACAGGCCCAATTTTTTTTTTAAGTCCACTATCCCTTTGGTACCCGGGGCTGTGGCTCTGGATTTCTGAGGCTGATAATGCTGTGATCATGGCTTCAAAACTCATGTAGCTCAGCACAGTCACTCTGGAACCCTTTTTTTCCAAGATCCCCTCAGTCAGTGGCATGGTTCTGGGTTTCTCAGGCCTAGAGGAACGTTTGCCACCATTGTTGTAGCACAGCCACTCTCTATCTGTTTCTACTCATGGTTATAAGGTTCACCAGTTGTTCATTTGAGATCCAGTTCTCTTGCACATGGAGATATTGTTGTGACACTTCACAAGCCATGACTTCCAGGTATTCTGGATGACCTGTGAGTTTCCTCCCCATACCTGTTATAGTTTTGATCTTTGTGATCTGACCATATTCTACCTGCTGAGATGCTCTCTTTTGGTTGGTGACATTAAAGGACTTTGTCCTCCAAGTCTGTTGGGTTTGTACAGGGACCTATTTGTCTGCCTTAGGCCTCATAGTGCCTGAACCTGTGCCTGTGCAAGCTGCCTGCTTCCCATGTTTGTTGCTTGTTATCTTGCCTTCTCTGGGCAGCTTGGACAAACAGGCAATGAGAGCTCTTTGTGGGTCAGGTCTTCCTGCTTTCTACCTGATAGTTGTCAACCAGGATCATGCTAGGTGGAATGGTGGAACTAGGGGTGAGGAAAGCTCCTATTTTGGACTAGTGTTTCCTGGAGCTCCTCCATATCCAGTATCCAGTTCCCTTTTTTTCTTTGGAGGAGTTCCCAAAACTCCAGTGGTCTGTACCTGGTGTGTCCTGGTCTTTGCCAAGTATCTCCTGAGTTCATTATTTTGCCCTCCAAACAGGATTGCTTTCTTTTTGCAGGCAAGGTATATTTGTTTTGTTATTTTGTTTTTGTTTAATTTTGTTTTTTGGGATTTCTCTCATGTTTTTGTGCCCCTCCCCTAGCCCCAAAAGTGTGGTTCTCCATGCTTGTCCAGCAAGGTCTACTTAACCTTCTTGCCATTAGTCACCATGAGGCTTCTCTTGTCACAGTTTGGATTTCTTCACGGTTCTCAGTATGCACACTCCATCTGCTCACTTTTGTATCCTAGCTTGCCAGTTTTGCCAGTGTAAGATTCTGCTAATTTTTCCTGAGGGCATATGTCGCTCTCTCATTTGGTGGATCTGGTACTCTGGTGCTCTCTTCTGGCAGGGGCCTAAACCTCTACAGGAAATAGACACTCATGGCCAGTGGTCATTCAGTGAGAATGGCAGATGCACTTCTATTTTTGTTATCAGATCCCATGTCTTTCCTCCCCATCCTTGTAGGTGGATGGAGTGTGCAAGGCAAGGGTACAGCTGACTCACTCCTCCCAAGATCCAGACCTCTTAAAGACACTCTTGAAGCAGCTGCAGGGTGGCAGAACAAAAAGTGGGTAGAAAGTGGTAGTTCCTGACATTCAAACAGAACAATGTGACTCTCCACTACTCTTGATATGGTTCCTGGTCCTTGTGTACATGTCAGGAGCTATGTTGTAATCACATGGTTCACTCCATAAGTATGTTCCATTTGACCCTTTTTCCCAAGCCCAGAAGGGTAGTTGATCCATTGGGATGCATGCCCTTCCCATCCAGTGCATACATGCTTCTTGCTTGCAATCCTTGTGGAACTCTTGGAGCATTCTAAGTTTTCAACCTCAAAGTGCCCACTTCTGAGTTCATGGTTCCCAGGCATGCCTGCTGTGCTCCATCTTGCTGTGTATGTTGTGTTCCTGGGTCTTTTCATTTGTTCTGTGTGATAAGCCTGAGGAAGATGGAGAGAAATTGTGGTAAAAGAGGCTCTGACATTGCCTCTTGTTGCCAATTGTTGATTGAAAAAGTAAACCTTTATTTAGCAAACACACACCCTGTGTTGTTGTTTTCTTCTGTGGGTCTGACTGGAGGATGGTTCTGAGCAGTTGCACCTGACCTTTGTCTTTAAGGACTTTTTCCTACAATGCTCCTTGTTCTGTCACTCAGCTGGGGCTTTGAGACGCCTTGGCTCTCAAGGAGTTGAGATGTATCAGGTCCTCTCTGTCCACAGATGCTCAAAATACCCCCAAAGCAGAAGATTTATCAACACCAGAGACCATTTTGTGCCCCCATGCAGCTAGATTTTGAATTCTGTGGCCACAATCTTATATGTTTACCACCCAAGACATTTAAAGCTACCTGTACATGGGAACACTAAACGAAACACTCTCTTTTCTGGTTATTAGCCTAGAGCTAAACACACAGGTATGCATGTACATTGTACCATGTCCTGTGAAGCATTTATGTTAAAATACTTTCTTTTCTTCCATAAACAATTGCATTCCATTTTGTGAAATGTGTATGTATGCGAAAATACAGGAAAGTAATATCAAACTGTGTTCCCACCAAAAAAATGAAGCAATTCCAAAGCAGAGTATACTAAATGGAGTTGGAAGTTGTAGACCTACAAACTATTGTGAGACATGCTCTTGCTGCCTTCTTTAAAATACATGCTTACCCACTGAAGATATTTAGAGCTGTACATGGAAACACTAAATGAACACTCTTCTGGTTGATAGCACATTAATAGAGATTAACAGATAGGCATGCACATTGTAGTATTCTGTGAAGCATTAATGCTAAAGTACTTTTCTTTCAGACATAAGGGTTTGTGCTGAGTTATGAGAAATGTGCATGTGAAAATATAAGAAAACAATGACGAACTGTGTTTACATCCTAAAGTAAAGCAATTCCACAGCAGAGAGTACTAAATGCAGTTTGAAGATATACTCACACAAACTCTATTATGAGACATGCTCTTGCTTCCTTCTTAAAAACACACTTTTACAACCTTATTTGTGGGTACAGTGAACTTTATTGATGATATTCAAGAGAGTAGGGAGGCCTCTCTTGGCCCCTCCTGTTATGATGGGGATCTTGGATGGAAATTGTGAGGAAGATGCTCAGTGTTAGGGGCTGAGTTGGAACAGGGACTCCTCAGCAAATGAGGACCCCTCTCTTGCTCTCAGAGTCCTTGCTTGGGTGGACAGTCCAGGGTTTCTTACTCTTTGGAGGTCATGCAGTCCATGAGGTCCACCACCTTGTTGCTGTAGCCATGTTTATTGTCATACTAGGAAATGAGCTTTACAAAGTTGTCATTGAGAGCAATGCAAGCCCCAGCATCAAAGGTGGAAGAGTGGGAGTTGCTGTTGAAGTTGCACACATTTACCACCTAAGATATTGAAAATATACATAGGTTCATAGGAAAACTAAACAAAACTCTTTTTATTCTTGGTTAATAGCACAGAGAATAACACATAGGCATGTGCATTGCTGGGAGCCTCCTGGCCTTGAGAGGGTAGAGAAGGGGCGCAGAGTAGGACTCTGGTGTGGCTTTAAAGTCTGAGGCTCTCCAGATGGTCTATCTCTTTAACTATACTGAAATGGTGATGATAACTTCTAAAAAGTCCTAAAAATTTTCTGATTCTTTCTGAGGGTAAAAGCTGCTGGTGCCTTCCGATCTGAACCAATGCCCTGAGCAGACCTTGGGTTCTGGCTCCACACCCAGTCCCACAACACCCAGAAAGAACTCAACTCCCAGGTGCTCTGAAATGCTCAGAATCAAAGGAAAGGCTACAACATCTACGTCAACACCCAGAATAACTGGTCCCTCAGGATCCAGGGACGCAGAAACTGCCACCCAATAGGCTCCTTCTGATCTGAACCTGGACCCAGAGCAGACCTGGGGTGCTGACTCTGCATCTGCTCTTACAACATCCAGAGGTAGCCTGACTTCCAGGTTTTCTGAAATGCCTAGAATCACAGAATCACATAGGAAGATCAACTCCCAGGAGATTGGACACAACCAAGAGTACTGGAGCTCTGGCACACTCAAGATCGTAGTTGAGGCCACAACTTTTCTAACACCCCACATAACTGGGACTCCCATAGTAACCAGGGAAACACAAAACCCTGCCCAGCCCACAGCTTCCTCACAGAGCTCTGGCTCCCCACCTACTCTTAAAACACCTTAAGAAAGGTTGACTCCCCAGAGCTGTGGCACATCCAGGATCTCAGGATCACAGGGTCCCAGAATCACACTATGTGAGAGACAGCTGGACTCTGAGGAATTCTGATACAACCAGGATTACAGGAGGGACAGGTTTCAGTCAGAGACAGCAAGGGCAGGTAATACTAGAGATAACCAGATGGTGAGAGGCAAGCATAAGAACATAAGCAACAGAAACCAAGGCTACTTGGCATCATTAGAACCCAGCTCTCCCACTACAGCAAGTCCTGGATACCCCATCACACTGGGAAAAAAATTCAGATTTAAAATCACATCTCATGATGATGGTATGAGACACTAGGAAGGACATAAATAAATCCCTTAGAGAAATACAGGAGAAAACAGGTAAACAGGTAGAAGCCCTTAAAGAGGAAACAAAAATCCCTTTGAAATTACAGGAAAACACAAACAAGTGAGGGAATTGAACAAAACCATCCAGGATCTAAAAATAGAATTAGAAAAAATAAAGAAATTACAAAGGAAGACAGCCCAGGAGACAGAAAATGGAGGAAAGAAATTGGCAGTCATAGATGCAAGCATCACTAACAGAAAACAAGAGATAGAAGAGAGAATCTCAGGTGCAGAAGGTACCATAGTAAACACTGACACAAATACCAAAGAAAATGCAAAATGCAAAAAACTCCTATCTCAGAATATCCAGGACACAATGAGAAGACCAAATCTAAGGATAAAAGGTATAGAAGAAAGTAAAGATTCTCAACTGAAAAAGCCAGTAAATATCTTGAACAAAATTGTAGAAATAAACATCACTAACCTAAAAATAGAGATGTCCATGAACATAAAAGAAGACTACACAACACCAAATAGACTGGATCAAAAAGAAACTCCTCCTGTCACATGATAATCAAAACACCAAAAATGAACAAAACAAAGAAAGAATATTAAAAGCAATAAGGGAAAAGTGGCAAGTAACATATGAAGCACAACTATCATAATTATACCAGACTTCTCACCAGAGACAATGAAAGCCAGAAAATCCTGGGCAGATGTCATACAGACCTTAAAAGAACACAAATGCCAGCCCAGGCTACAATACCTAGCAAAACTCTCAATTAACATAGATGGAGAAACCAAGATATTTCATGACAAAAACAAATTTAGACAACAAATCTAGCCATACAAAGGATAATAGATAGGAAACACCAACCCAAAGAGTGAAAATACACCCTAGATAAAGCAAGAAAGTAATCTTCTTTCAACAAACCCAAAACAACATAGCCACACAAACATAATTCTACCTCTAACAACAAAAATAGAGAGAAGCAACAATCACTTTCCCTTAATATCTCTTAGCATCAATGAACTCAATTTCCCAATAAAAAGACATAGACTAACTGACTGGATACATAAACAGGACTCAGCAATTTGCCGCATACAGGAAACACACCTCAGTTTCAAAGACAGGCACTATCTCAGAGTATAAGGCTGGAAAAAATTTTCCTCACAAATGGTCTCACGAAGCAAGCTGTTGTAGCCATTCTAATGTAGAATAAAATTGACTTTCAGCCAGATGTTATCAAAAAAGATAAGGAAGGACACTTCATATTCATCAACAGATCATTGACCATGATGAATGCTCAATTCTGAACATCTATGTTCCAAATTCAAGGGTACTCACATTGGTACAAGAAACTTTACTAAAGCTCACAGCACACATTGCACCTCACACAATAATAGTGGGAGACTTCAACATCACACTCTCATCAAAGGACAGATCCTGGAAACAGAAAATAAACAGAGACATAGTGGAGCTAACAGAAGTTATGAACCAAATTGATTTGACAGATATTTGTAGAACATTTCATCCTAAAACAAAAGGATATACCTTCTTCTCAGAACCTTATGGTGCCTTCTCCAAAATTGACATATAATCTGTCACAAAACAGGCCTCAACAGATACAGGAAGATAGAATTAATCCCATGCATCCTGTCAGATCACCACAAAATAAGGCCTTCAATAATAACAAAAACAATAGAAAGCTCACATATATATATGGAAGCTGAATAATGCTCTACTCAATAACAACGTGGTTAAGGAAGAAATAAAGAAAGAAATTAAAGACTTTTTAGAATTTAATGAAAATGAAGGCACAACATACCAAAACTTCTGGGACACAATTAAATCAGTGCTAAGAGGAAAACTCATAGCTTTGAGTGGCTGCAAAATGAAACTGAAGAGAGCATACACTAGCAGGTTCACAGCATACCTGAAAGCTCTAGAAAAAAAAGAAGCGAATACACCCAAGAGGAGTATATGGCAGGAACTAATCAAATTCAGGTTTGAAATCAACCAATCAACCATGAAACAAAAAGAACTATACAAAGAATAAACAAAACCGGGAGCTGATTTTTTGAGACTGTCAAAATAGATAAACCCTTAGCCAGACTAACCAGAGACCACACAGACAGTATCCAAATTAACAAAAGTAGAAATGTAAAGGGAGACATAAAAAAGAAACTAAGGCAATTAAAAATATTATCAGTTCCTACTACCAAAGCCTCTACTCAACAAATCTGGAAAATCTGGATGCAATATTTTAGACAGATGTTAGATATCAAAGTTACATCAGGATCTGATAAACAATTTAAACGTACTATAACCCCTGAAGTAGTAGAAGCAGTTATTAAATGTCTCCCAACCAAAAAACAAAAGCCCAGAACCAAATTGGTTTAGTACAGATTTCTATCAGATCTTCAGAGAATACCTAATACTAATACTCTTCAAATTATTCCACAAGATAGAAACAAAAGGAACCACCCAACTGGTTAAAGGAAGCCACAATTATGCTTATACATAAACCACACAAGGCCCTACAAAGAAAGAGAACTTCAGACCATTTTTGTGAATATCAATGCAAATATACTCAATAAGATTCTCACAAATCAAATCCAAGAACACATCAAAATGTTCATACATCATGATTGAGTAGGCTTCCTACCAGGGATACAGGGATGGTTCAATATATGGAAATCCATCAAGGAAATCCACTATATAAATAAACTCAAAGAAAAAAAAAACAAATGATCATTTCATTAGATGCTGAGAAAGCATTTGACAAAATTCAACACCCCTTCATGATAAAAGGGTCCATATCTAAACATAATAAAGGCAATATACAGCCAACCAGTAGCCAACATCAAACTAAATGAAGAGAAACTTAAAGTAATCCCACTAAAATCAGGGACCAGACAAGGCTGCCCACTCTCTGTTTACCTATTCAATATAGTACTTTCTGTCCTAGTTAGAGCCATAAATTGGAAAGGAAGGAGTCAAAATACCATTATTTGCAGATGATATGATAGTATACTTAAGTGAGTCCAAAAATTCTACTAGAGAATGTGTACAGCTGGTAAACAACATAAGCAAAGTGGCTGGATATAAAATTAACTCAAACAAATCAGTAGCCTTCTTTTACTCAAAGGATAAAGAGACTGAGAAAGAAATTAGGGAAATGACACTGTTCACAATAGTCCCAAATAATATAAAATACCTCAGTGTGACTCTAACCAAGCAAGTGAAATATCTGTATGACAAGAATGTCAAGTCTCTGAACAAAGAAATTGAAGATCTCAGAAGATGGAAAGATCTCCCATGCTCATGGATTGGCAGGATTAATATAGTAAAAATGTCCATCTTTCTAAAAGCAATCTACAGATTCAATTCAATCCCCATCAAAATTCCAACTCAATTCTTCATAGAGTTAGAAAGAGCCAGTTGCAACTTCATTTGGAATAACAAAGAACCCAGAATAGCAAATAATATTCTTAAAAATAAAAGAACTTCTCAGGCAATCACCATCCCTGACCTTAAGCTGTATTACAGAGCAATAGCAATAAAACTGTATGGTGTTGTAATAGAGATAGTCAAGTAGATTAATGAAATAGAATTGAAGACCAAGAAATGAACCGACACACCTATGGTCACTTGATCATTAACAAAGTAGCTAAAAGCATCCAGTAAAAAATAGCATTTTTGATAGTTGGTGTTGGTTCAACTGGAGGTCAAGAAGCAGGAGAATGCAAATCAATCCATTCTTATCACCCTGTATAAAGCTCAAATCCAAGTGGATCAAGGACCTCCACATAAAACCAGATACACTCAAACTAATAGACAAAAATGTAGGGAAGATCCTTGGACACATAGGCAATGGGGAAATTTTTCTGAAGAGAACAATAATGGCTTATTCTCTAAAATCAAGAATCATCAAATGGGACTTCATAAAATTGCATAGCTTCTGTAAGTCAAAAGACACTATCATTAGGAAAAATGGCAATCAACGGATTGAGAAAAGATCTTTACCAATCCTACATCTGATAGAGAACTATTATCCAATATATACAAAGAACTCAAGAAGTTACGCTCCAGAGAATCAAATATCCCTATTAAAACATGGGGTACAGAGCTATATCCAAGGAATATCGAATGACTTAGAAGCATCTAATGAAAGTTCAGATTACCCAAGATACAATCCACCGACCACATGAATCTCAAGAAGAAAGATGACCAAAGTGCAGATGCTTCACTGGGGGAACAGAAAATGTGGTACATTTACACAATGAAGTACTACTCAGCTTTAAAAACAATGACTTTGTGAATTTCATAGGCAAATGGATGGAACTAGAAAATATTCTGAGTGAGGCAACCCAATCACACAAACAGACACAAAATAACACATATGTATGCACTCACTGATAAGTGGATATTTGCCCAAAAGCTTGGATTTCCCAAGATACAATGTACAGATCACGTGAAGCTCAAGAAGGATTACTAAAGTGAGATGCTTCAGTCCTTTCTTGAAGAGGGAACAAAAATATTGATAGGGAGAGATATGGAGACAAAGTTTGAAAGAATGGCCATTCAGAGTCTGCCTCAGTGGAGATCCAGACCATATACATACAGTCACCAAACCCAGACAATAAGGCTGATGCCAAGAAGTGAATGCTGACAGGAGCCTGATTTAGCTGTCTCCTGAGAAGCTCTGTCAGAGCATAACAAATACAGAGGTGAATGCTCGAAGCCAACCACTGAACTGAGAACAGGGTCCCCATTGAAGGAGTTAGAGAAAGGATTGAAGGAGCTGAAGGGGTTTGCAACCCCAGAAGAACAACAATACCAACCAACCAGAGCTCCCAGAGACTAAACCACCATTCAAAGAATACACATGGATAGACCCATGACTCCAGCTGCATAGGTAGCAGAGGATGGCTTTGTTGGGCACCAAAAGGAGGAGAGGACCTTGGTCCTGCCAATCTGGGAACCCCCCACCCCAGTGTAGTGTAATGTCAGGACAGGTAGGCAGGAAGAGGTGGGCAGATGGGTGGGGGAACATCCTCTTAGAAGAAGGGTGAAGAGGGATGAGAAGTAAGCTTATGGACAGGAAACCATGAAAGGTCATAACATTTGAAATGTAAATGAAAAATCCAATAAAAGCGTTAAAAAAAGATTCACATTTCCTAGCATGCCACAGAAAGTTGTACAACCTCTCGTGCCATATAGACTTGTATGAGCTAACATACCACACTCTGGAAAGACTCACGTTACCTAACATGCTGAACACAGTCCCCTTACCTAACATGCCATACACTTTTCATTGTCCAACATTCAGAAGAAACAAATCTCCTAACATGCCATACACAATTGCATTTCTCTCATGCCTTACAGAGTTGCATTACCTAATTAGCTGTACAGAGTAGCATTACTTTACATGCAGAACAGACTCAAATTACTAACAGGCTGTTCAAACTCTCATTAGCTAACAAACATGCTGTGTAAACTCACATTACCTAACAAACATGCTGTACAGAATCACATCACATAGCATGTTGTACAGACTCACAATACCTCACATATTGTACAGACTTACTTTGCCTAACATGCGTTACAGACACACATTACCTTACAAACATGCTGGACCGGCTGACATTACCTAAAAAACATGCTATAAAGACTCACATTATGCAGCATGCTAAACAGACTCACATTACTTAATATACTATATCTACTAACATGCTGCAAGGCTCACCTTACTTAACATGCTCTACAGACTCACATTACCTAACAAACATGCTGTATAGTCTCACTTTACGTGATATCCTGTAGAGACTCACATTATCCAACATGCTGTTCAGACTCACATCACCTAAAATATATACTGTACATACTGACATTACCTAACAAATGTGCTGTACAGACTCATGCTACCTAACAAATGTATTGTACAGAATTCCATTGACTAACATGCTGTAGAGACTCAAAACAGCTAACATGCTGTAGAGACTAAAATTTCCTAACAAATGTGCTAATGTTTCCTAACTTGAACTTATTTACATTACCTAACTTGCTGTGCAGATGCACATGAACTAACATGCTGTACAGACACACATTGTGTAACAATCTATACACAGTTACATTACTCAAAAAAGAACATGCTGTGTGGACTCATTACCTAAGAAACTGTACAGAGTCAAACATTACCTAGCATGCTGTACAGACATTATGTAACATGGTGTATAGCCTCACATGATCTAATTATGTTCTATAGAATTACATTATCTAACATGCTGTACATTCTCACTTTACCTATCATGCCACACAGAACCACATTACATAACTTGACATATAGAGTTGCACTACCTAACAGGCCTTATAGAGTGGCATTGACAGACATGCCATATAAAGACACATTAATGCGACTCTATAGGGCATATTAGGTAATGAGACTCTGCACATATTCTTTGCTGATATTCAGTTTTCAATTCTTTTATTTTTCTATGATCAAAAAATTATTTTGTTATGTTTATAAGATTGTCACCCAGAAAGCATATACATACAATGACATGGTAGAGAATTACAAGACTGGTTTGCATAGGTAAGAATATAATACGCAGACACACACACACACAGAGAACAATAACAATAACAACAACAACGACAACAACAAAAATCAATAAAAAAGAGATAATGAATTTGAAAGAGAACCAGAAAACATTCTGGGAATGTTTGGGGTGAGAAAAGGAAAGGAAACATTATGTTATTATAATCTCAACAATAAATGGAAATAATGTACAATTCTTATACTTAAAAATTAAATATTCTACATTTTATACTTTGTATATATGGAGAAACCAAATTTTATTTTTGGGTATTTTACTTAAACTAAAGTAATAATTGAACACTTTAAAAACTAAATTACTGTCAGCCACATAAAATGCATTTTATACAAAACTGATGTAAAGTTATACAATATGGCCACTAGAGGGCAGACAAAATCTGTTACACTGTTCTTTTTTTCTTCCTTTTTTTTTTTTTTTGGTATTGGGTATTTTTTATTTACATTTCAAATGTTATCCCTTCCCCCACCCATCTACCTTCCCCTTCCCACCTACCCACCCTGACATTTCCCTACACTGGGGGATCCAGCTTTGGCAGGACCAAGGGCTTCTTCTCCCTTTGGTGCCCAACAAATCCTGTGCTACAAATGCAGCTGGAGCCATTGGTCTGTCCATGTGTACTCTTTGGATGGTGGTTTAGTCCCTGGGAGTTCTGGTTGGTTGATATTGGTGTTCTTATGTGGTTGCAAACCCCTTCAGCTCCTTCAATCCTTTCTCTAACTCCTTCAATGGGGACCCTGTTCTCAGTTCAGTGGTTGGCTTCGAGCATTCACCTCTGTATTTGTCATGCTCTGGCAGAGCCTCTCAGGAGAGCTATATCAGATTCCTGTCAGCATTCACTTCTTGGCATCAACTATATTGTCTGGGTTTGGTGGCTGTATGTATATGGGCTGGATCCCCAGGTGGGGCAGACTCTGAATGGCCTTTCCTTCAATCTCTGCTCCAAACTTTGTCTCTATATCTCCTCTTATGAATATTTTTGTTCCCCTTTCTAAAAAAAACCCCAAAACGAATGAATGAAAATCCTATGTATGTAGCTATAGCTGAGGCCTATGAATGAAAAAAATGAAACTCCACTTGCGATTCAGTCACTATAATTAAAATTTAGATGTTCAATTTTAATTTAAAATGAGTTTATATTTTACACATAAAATTTCACAGTTTTCAGTATTCATAAACATTTCTCAGCACTATGGTCGTTTTGTATAAATATGTGTTGTGGTGTGTGTGCTTGTAGGTGTGTGTGTGTGTGTGTGTGTGTGTGTGTGTGTGTGTGTATAGTTATGTGTGGACTCATGATTGTCGATGTCCGTCGGTAATGTTCAGTGTATTTCTTTTTGTTCTTCATCTTTTATTTTGATGCAGAGCTTCTAGCTGAACCCTGAGTTCAGCTTTCAACTAGTGTAGCAAACTTGTTACAGGGTCTTCCTTTGTCTGCCTTCTTTACCAGTTTACACAACTAAATTTTCTTGGGGTTTTGGGGCCCCAAATTCTGGTGCTATGCTTTGGTGATAGGCCTTAACTGGCTGCAACAATGGATTTTGTAATATGTCATTTTAGATGAACATGAATAAATAAGGAAATGAGTAGAATTAAAGATCTAAAAAGTTGATTTTACTTTTTTAGTAGGTAAATTAAATTTTGAATGTTAATATATTTTAAATGTTAACACATTTATTTCTGAATATTAATACATTTATTGTCTTGTTTTAAATTTTTGTTTGGTTTTTTTTTTGGTTTTTTTTTTTTTTTTTTTTTTCGGAGCTGGGGACTGAACCCAGGGCCTTGCGCTTGCTAGGCAAGCGCTCTACCACTGAGCTAAATCCCCAACCCCTTTTTTTGTTTTTTATTATTATGTATATGTGTTGTTAATACATGTGGTATGTCTGCTGTGCAATAGGAGATATAATTTTATGAAATTAATTCTCTCATTCTGAGGATTGTATTTATTGAATTTAGGTCACAAAATTGTGCAGTTATTTTCATGAAGCTAGTTCACAGAAAAATATAAACATACCTGAATGTACACAACTATACAATTATTCACAGTCAAATTCCTATTATTTTGTCAACTATTCTCTCAGGTTAAGGTCAATGTCTATGATAGTTTGGACACTGAATGGCTCAAAGGCCCCCCCAGAAGCATAGGTTTAGCTCTTTATGCCATTGGAGTGAGGTTTTAAAGGATAATGCAGACCCTAGTTCTTGAATTTATCCCTTCCAGGCTTGTACTGAGAATCATTTCTCTCAATCTTGACCTGGGTCACCTACACTAGAAACTCAAAGAATATGAGGCTGTCATATGTGAGTACAAAATCTCATCTGTGAGTCAATGAAAACTTTTCTCATTCTAAGTTAATTCCTGCAAAACTTGACAGCTATAATATAGGGCTGACTAGTACATTGCTGTAGGGTAGATAGCACATATAGTCCAATCAGATGTCCTGGCTTTGAGCTTTGCTTTTTTTGCTTAATAATCACGAAACATTTGGAAAATTTTTGACTGCTTCTGGATTGGAGAAAATAATCTCATTTTCCTTTTCAAAGATTATATAAGCATAACAGATAGCTTGTAATACATAGTAAAGAAAGCTGTACCATAAAACTGATATTATATTTCTACTGTTGCTATAACAAACTACCATTAGATGTGTGGGCTGAAGACAGCACAAAATTATCTCATAGTCTAAAATCTTATATCTAAAATGGTCTTAATAGGTAGAAATAAAGTATGGGCAAGCATGCACTACTGTCTATGGGCTCCCAGAAACCCATTTTCTTTTCCTTTATATCTTTCCAAGGCTTTTCATATAGCTTGCCCAGTTGACCTTTGGCTATTCTCAAATCTAGCCAATGGCAAGTTCAACAATTTCTACATCTCATTCCCCCAAGACTGATTCTTCCATCTCTCACTCTCCAGCATTTAGATGGCCTTTGCATTAAGATTATTGGATTATTTTATATAATTAGGATAATCTTTATTTTAATATTAGGTTAACCTTAATTGTATATATCATTTTAATGTCCATTTACTATGTAATCAATGTATTCACAGACTGCAGGGACTCATCCCTGGACATGATTGGAGAGATGCATCCAAGCCTGGAAGGGATAAACTCAAGAACTAGGGTCTGCAATATCCTTCAAAACCTCACTCCAATGACATAAAGAAGCACAGTTTAACTTATGGCTCCAAAAACTTAAGCAGTGTCATATAAAAACTCACCATATTTAAACCATCCCTAGAGTTCCAATTAATTATATTGTCAATTCAATGTTAATAGCACACCTAAGCCTCATCTCTCAAAAGTCCAAATACTTAACCATCAAATTAGGTGTGGACCACATCCAGAGATGTGAGACCAAGCACTCTGATGACACAAGCAAGTGGATCTTTGTGATTTATAGGCTGACCTGAACTGCAAAACCCAGGAAGTCATACATAGAGTTTTCTTTAAATAAACAGACATACATAAAACAACACATAAATAAATAAAAATGTAAAAGAAAGAACATAGTAAAAGATTTAAGATGGGGAAGCCCTGCAAAAGATGTCAGTACAATGGAGCTGTAAGAACTGAATAACCTACAAGATCACTTGCCACACAATTACTGTGTAGGACTTCTTCCCCATATACTAGAGATGGAATATTTCCTTTTGGTATCACACACATCTTTATACATTTGCCAAATGAAAATGTTATGGAATTTCTAAGAATACCTATTCCCTCCTCTAGAGCTGAGTTAATCACTTGTTTATTTGTACTCTATCGGTATGTAAAAAACGTCCATTGTGTTGTATGACCAGTGTAATAGTAATAGTAATCTGTTGAAGTAGTGCTCGTCTGCCAACTTGTAAGGTGAATTAGATTATCCATCACGTTATGAATTTTACTGATCTGAAGAAATTTCTTCATCACCATCAATAATGTCTCAGATCTCTGTGTGCTACAGTCTCTTTGTTTCTCCGTAGAAGCATTAGTATAATTATGAAGAATGTATTTTACTTAGAAGGCATTTTTGGACCCGAAGGACCACCACCAAAGACCCGCTTGTCCCCAAAGACCACCGGAGCCGAGATTCGATGCAATCAGCAAGAGGTTTATTAATTTAGATTTCCAACATGCCAGGGTTCCTCAGCCTTCAGACAGGAACTGAAGGAGAAGAACCCCGCCCTACAGATACATGTTACTTTTAAGCACAAAAACCACAAGGGCTGCAGGAATGGGGAGGGGGACATCGAGGCATAAAAGGATTGGTTGGACTCCTTCGCCCCTTGACTTCATTGGTCCACGTCGTGGTTACTCTATTACTGGTGACCTTTCTGGGTGGTGGAAAGCCTCTGGCAGTCCTGCAGGCCATGAGAGTCATGGGACTCTGAGGACTGGGTGTAACTAGGTCACAAAACCACAAATAGGTGGGGGAGGTATAACTGGTGGATTTCCCGGCAGGGGAATTTTTCTTAGGGGAGGGGTGTAGCTTGTGGAATTTTCCTTTGGTTCCACAATTCCCCCTTTTTCTTCTGGATGATTTCAATCATGGAATCATAACTCATCCTTTGTAGATATGGTCTGATGCCGTTATTGTAACATTAAGACCTGGACAGAACTTACCCGCTCTTGGATAAAAGCAACTAAGCGATTAAGAATGCAATGGTCAAAAGTGAACAAAAGAAGCAGAATTAGTAAGGGTGCCAGGAGGGTGGAAATTAAAGTGATAAACCAGGGGAACCTATTGAACCAGGACTCGAACCATCCTTGGTGGCTTTCTCTTTCTCTTTGTCTGCTAGCTAAGCGTTCTCTCACTTTGGCCATGGAATCTTTAACAACCCCAGGATGGTCTAGGTAGAAACAACATTCTTCTTTTAAGGCTGCACACAGGCCCCCTTGTTGTAAAAAGAGCAAGTCTAGGCCCCTGCTGTTTTGCATTACCACTTCAGACAGAGAGGTCAAAGACTCCTGGAGTTTTCAGACAGAGTCTTCTATGGCCTGAATAATCTATATCTATTGCTTCTCTCAACTGGTTATAATATCCTGGTTGTTAGGCTAGCGCTGCTACTCTGGTTCCTATCCCAGTAGCCATTCCCAGTCTTAGGGGCACCGCTAGGGTTATGCTTATGGGTTCTTTTCTAACTCTGGTATAGGTACCTTGCCACTCATCAAGAAAAGATTCCTCTGGATGGTAGATGACTCCAGGGACTAGCTGGACTAAAACACAATTGTCTTGGGAATTATTTAAGACTTCTAAAGAGACACAAGGGGTGAGGCCATTTCTACAGGCCCACCACCCATCTGAGGGTGGTAATAGGTATCTAGACTGATTTGTTACTGGACCTTTATGGGAGCAAAGATGAGCATGTGTAGCTGGGATGTTACCGACACATAATCCTTTTCCAGAGACAGGTGACATAGTTAGTTTTGAATCTCTCCTTCTTTGTTGCCATTGACAGCTCTCTGCAGAGGCTGCTGGGGCAGCAGGTTGGTATTATATCCTATGGCCTCATAGTAAGGGGGAGAGATTTCATAGCAAAGCCAACAGGCCTCGGTAGCCTCTGGGTTAGTGGCATTGAGAACTTTGAAAGCCCATTCAAATAGATTAATCATTCTACCTGTGGTCTCAGGGGCTGGGGCCAAGGAAGTCTGAGTTTCAGTTTCGGGGGTAGTAGGGATGGTCACCTGTCGAGGTGGAGAAGCAAGCGGTGATAGTACCCCATTTGGCCCTATGGCAATTGGGGCCAAGGATTCAATTTTCAACCTGATGGTCATTAGAAGACGGTATCATATCCAGAGGGAGGCCCCATTGTTTCCCTATTACCCATTCTCGGTCTTCTTTTCCTTTATCAGTGAAAGTAATATTGAGTCTATTACAGGTAAAATTGAGACACATTCCTTGTCCTGACCAAGTTCCTTGTGTTCCCTGACCCAGGCACCACTGCCACCATTCATTTTTGATACCTGTCTCTTCTGTTTCATAAGGGTGGGCATGATCTATGATTACAGCATCCCAGCTAGACGTAGGTTTCCAGTAGGCAGTGCCAGTGGTCTCGCAGCCCCACTCTCTGCAGTAGAAATGTTCAGCTCTTCCATATCTGTGCACTAGGCCCCTATTTCCACCATCTCGGGGTCAGGCATATAACTCCTGTCTTCGGAGTCTGGCCTGGAGTTGGGGGTGGCTACATCTAAATTTCTGGTTCCCTATACCACCTGAAGAAGGGCATGGGCATCTTCCTGACTTGCAGCTTGGGACTCGTTCCCGAGGATCTATCTCAGGAATATCCCAAGTATCTATGCTGGCTGCCAATTCACATAAATCTGGGAATAGCTGTGGCCACCAAGTCCAGGGAGGCGCAGTGTGACTCGTGGGCCACACTACATCCCCCGTTTGTGATAGTACCTGCCATGTGAGTCGTTGGGTCTGATGAAGGCTGTGTCCCTCAGGAGAGGCATGGTTGGGGTCAAGGAGGGATACTAGGATCACCAGACGCACACCTTTTGTGAGTGTCGGAGTCTGATCTTTAGCAGGTCTGGGGGTGGCGCAGCCTTGACATGAGAGATGTGGATCCAAGTGGCGATGCCATCGATCTTCACCGCAGTGGGTGATGTGAGCAGGATGAGGTATAGTCCTTTCCACCAAGGCTCAAGTGTCTGGGAGCAGTGACACTGTACGTAAACCGAGTCCCTGACCTGGAATGGGGTGAGTTGTCTGGGGATTTCCTGGTTGAGAAGCCTCAGCAAGCTGTGCCCACACTTCTTTCTGGACCACTTGAAGTCCCTTTAGTCTGGCATATAAATCATTATTACTATAACAGGTCAGTTCAATCACTTCTCCTAAGGTTGTCAAAGGGGGATGGGCCTCATAGAGTATCTCAAAGGGAGTTAGGCTAAAACGGGAAGGGGTGTTCCATACACGGAACAAAGCCAAAGGAAGGAGGACTGTCCAGTCTGTACTGCCAGTTGCCATGGACAATTTAGTCATGGTCTCTTTTAATATTCTATTCATTCTTTCTACCTGATCTGAACTTGGGGTCTGTAAATGTAATTTCCAATCTGACCCCAAATACTTGGCCACTCCCCGACTTATCTGGACAATGAAGGCCGGGCCATTATCTGACCCGATTACCTTGGGGACTCCAAACTGAGGAAAGATTTCTTCTAGGATTACCATGGCCGTTTTGTGCTTGGTGGGGAAAGTCTCAACCCAACCAGAGAAGGTATCTACAAAAACTAAGAGATACTTGTTACCATATTGGGCAGGGTGAATTGAAGAAATAAAGTTTCATAGTTTTTTAAAAACAAGGTTTTGAGAAATACATCTGGTGGTCAGGATGCCTAAGATAAACTTCTGAGAGATACATCTAATGTCATGATGCCCAGTGATTTGAAATAAGTTTTTGTGATCAAGATTCTGAATAAGCTAATTAAGACAAAACAAAACAACAACAACAACAACAACAACAACAACAACAAAAAACAACTGTTCTCAGAAAGACCCCTTCCCCCTCTCTGTGGTATATTCCAAGAACAACCGCAAGATGTCATCCTGACCCTGCCCGACTACGCAGTTCACCCCCTCCCCCACCCTGTCTAAGGTACGTGCCAACTTAGCTCTTTCCCAGTGATTCGGCAAGGCCAGGTGTAGGACTAGATGAGGAAAGTGACCAACTGAGCCAAGAACAGCCCCTTGAGCGGGTCAGCCAATACCTGACCAGATCCTTTGTCCTGTGTGCCACCAATGAGAATAGGCCAGCTAACCCTGTTGCTGAAGTCTGCCCTCTGTAATGAATAAAAGTCATGTGCTTTTTGGGTTTGGGGTTGCCTCTCCCTGCATGGATGAGCAACCCCACGTACGTGGATTTAAAACCTTTCAACCTGCGTGCTATTGCAGCGGTCACTTTGTTAATCTGTGCTCTGTGGGTTGCACTCCTGAGGTAAGGCCACTATGGGGTCTTACAACAGAACCTCAGTGAAGTCTACCTCTCAATAGGCTCCAGGGCGGTCTCCTCTCAGTTTCTTTCCTGGTTCCATCTTGTTCCTGCAGGCACTGACCTTTTCACACAGTATGCAAGCTTGCACTATCTCGTCAGGCATGGTAGCTAGTCCCAGGATATGATTGTTTTTAACATAGTGGAGATCAACTTTCTGGCACCCAGGTGAGTCCATTGATGCATCTGCTGGATCATGGACCTTGCCTCTTCTGGTGGTAGAATGTTTTTATCCACCTTAGTCTTCCAAACCCCAAAGTGGGATTAAAGTCTTTGTTTAACTTAGCCATCTTCTTAAGGTCATCACAGGTACAGGTGAAGGCTGGGGTTTTCTCTGGTGGTGATTCCTGAACTGCCAAGGCCGACACTGTCCCATCTGTGTTAGCTACTTCTCAGGCCACCTGGTCCACCAGTTGATTTCCCTTGGCTACTGGGGTGCCACCCTTTTGATGCCCAGGGGAGTGTATAATGCTCACCTTGGTTGGCAAATGCAAGACCTCTAATAGGGCCAGGATCTCGTTCTTGTTTTTGATCTTTCTGCCAGCTGAGGTCAAAAGTCCTCATTGTTGGTATATGGCACCATGCACATATGCCGTGGCAAAAGCATTTCTGCTGTCAGTATAGATGTTTACCTTTTTGTCCTTGGCTAGCTCTAGCGCCTTGGTCAGGCCAATTAATTCTGCTTTCTGGGCCGATGTGCCTTCAGGCAGGGGAGCTGCGCATATGGTGCACTTCCCACCCAATACTGCTGCTCTGGCCCATTGCTTACCTCCTTCTAGGTAGCTGCTTCCATCAGTGAACCAAGTGATATCCGTCTGGGAGCAGTTGGTCAGTAAGGTCTCCTCAACTCTCGTGTACTTCAGCCAGGATTTGCTGACAGTTGTGGATGATTGCAGTCCCGAACTTGGGGTCAGGCAGTAGTGAAGTGGGATTTAGAACAGCAGCAGGGGTAAACTTAGCACAGTCAGCATTTAGTAACAGCGTCTGGTAATGAGTCATTCTGGCATTAGTCAGCCACCTATCAGGAGGCTGTCTCACTATACTTTCTAAGGCGTGTGGGGCTGTTACCACCAAGTCTTGTCCCAAAGACAGTTTGTCTGCATCCTTGACCAAGGCTGCTATGGCTGCCACAATCCAGAGGCAGGCCAGCCAACCAGCAGCCACTGAGTCTAGTTTCTTTGATGGATAGGCAACCGGGTGGTTCCAGGGTCCTAACTTCTGAATAAGGACCCCCTTTGCAATGCATAGCAGTGGACAGGTTTAGTCACATCAGGCCGTCCCAAGGCAGGGGCTGATAGTAGGGCCCGCTTAATGTCGTTGAAAACCTGTTGCTGGTCCTTTCCCCCATTCAAAGGGGATGCTTTCCCTGGTGAGAGGGTAAAGAGGGGCAGCCATCTCTGCAAACCCAGGGATCCATAGGCGGCAGAACCCAGCCCTTCCCAGGAACTCTCTGACTTGTCGATGGGTCCTGAGAACTGGAATTTGTACCACCATCTGTTTTCTGGCTTCTGAAAGCCATCGCCTCCTATCTTTTAGGGAATACCCAAGGTAACTGACCTGCTGTTGACAAATTTGAGTCTTCTTAGCTGAGGCGCAGTACCCAAGGGTGCTGAGTTCTTTCAGGAGTTCCTCTGTTCCACGGACACAATCGTCTTTCATAGCTGCTGCCCAAAGAAGGTCATCTACGTACTGCAAGAGTGTCACCTGGGGGTTCATCGCTCAGAAAGGTGCCAAGTCCTGGTGCAGGGCTTCATCAGAAATGGTGGGAGAGTTTTTAAATCCTTGAGGCAGTCTGGTCCAGGTCAGCTGCCCCAAAATCCCAGAGGCAGGATCTTTCCATTCAAAAGCAAAGATAGACTGACTTTGTGGGCTCAACTTTAGACAGAAAAAGGCATCTTTTAAGTCTAGCACTGTGTACTAGATTCTTTCAGGTGCCAATGAACTCAAGAGGTTATAAGGATTGGGCACAGTCCGGTAAGGTCACTCGTTTGTTAACTTCTCTCAAGTCCTGGACAGGGTAGTAATCATTGGTTCCTGGTTTTTGAACAGGTAGAAGAGGGGTGTTCCAGGCAGATTGGCATCACACCAACATCCCCTGCTCTAGAAGGCGCAAAATGTGGGTCCAGATACCATCTTGGGCCTCCTTGCTCATGGGGTATTGTTGGACGGCTATTGGGGTGCCTGCGGCTTTGATTTCAACTATGACTGGTGTTCTCACCTCTGCAGTTCCCATACCAGCTCTCTCCGCCCATGCCCGAAGGAATCTAGTCATCCAGTCCTGCATATCCACTGAAGTAACTTTGGGGACTTCATATAACTGGTGTTGATCCTCTACTTTCATAGTGAGAACTTGGAGTGGTACTCCTCTGCCGTGGACCCATCTTGGTGAAAGTGAATTTGGGCCCCCACTTTGGACAGCAAATCCTGACCTAGCAAGGGGTAGGGGCACTCTGGGATGACCAGGAATGAGTGGGTTACCTGGCCCACGCCAAGGTCCACCGTTCTTCGGAAAGTCCAGGAATACTGTCTGTTCCCGGTTGCCCTTGAACCCAAGATCTTTTGTTTGAGAGAGGACCGGCCGATTTGAGGAGGACAGAGTGTTGAGCCCCCGTATTTACCAGGAACTAGACTGGCTTCGCCTTCACACTCAACATTACCTAGGCTTGGGGAGGGTGTCCAAGCCCCTTCCTCCCTAATCACTGTCTTCTAGGGCCAGGGCCCGTGTCTTGGGCGGTCTCCGCTTCTTCTTTGGGCAGTCTTTGGCCCAACGGCCTTTTTCTTTACAGTATGCCCATTGGTCTTTCCCCAAAGACTGCCTTTTGCCCTGGTACCTCTCTTCCTGTCCTCTCTTCTCTCCTACCACTGTGGCCAAGATTCTGGTTAGGTTTCTATCCTGTCTCCTCTCGTGCCTTAATTCACGTGCCTCTTGTTCTTTCTGTCTTCTTTCCTCTTTCTCTTCTTCTGTCTCTCTTTTATTATAAACCTTATCTGCTTCTTTCACTAAATCTTACAAGGAAAATCCCTGCAATTCATCTGATCTTTGTAACTTTCTCCTTATATCAGGGGCTGCCTGGTCTATGAATGCCATAGCCACTGTGGCTCTGTGCTCCTCCAAAGAGGGGTCGTAGGGTGTAAACCTACGGAAAGCTTCCATCAACCATTCTAAGAACACAGTGGGCAACTTGGTTGGACCCTGAGTAGATTCCCTTACCTTAGCCAAATTGGTAGGGTGTCTCGCTGCCCCTCGGAGACCTGCCACTAAAGCCTGGCAGTAGACCCTCAGATGCTCCTTACCATCAGGCGTATTGAAGTCCCAAGGTGGTCGAGTCAGTGGGAAGCCCGCGTCTATCTCATTGGGCAGCTGTGTAGGCCTCCTGTCATTGCCAGGAACATTTTTCCCAGCCTCTAAAAGGACTCTCTGTCTTTCTTCAGTGGTGAGGAGGGTCTGAAGAATTTGTTGGCAGTTGTCTCATGTGGGCTGGTGGGAGAAAACCAAAGATTCAATTAATTCTGTTAAGGCCTGGGGATTCTCCGAAAAGGAAGAATGGCGGGTTTTCCAGTTATACAGATCACCAGAGGAAAAAGGCTAATAATGAGGGGACTGGTTACCTTGATCATCGGGTGGCCCATATGCTCTAAGGGATAACACGGAAGTGGTGTCTGAGGTCCCTATCCTGCAGCTCCTTGTACCCAAGGCTGGCTATTCCCTCGCACCCTCCTCTACTTCCACTTCTATAGCATTCTCAGTTGAGGCCAAGGGTGCAGGCGGGGTGTCGACAGGGGCTGCCTGGGACACCACAACTGGCTGCAGAATGAGAGTAGGAAGATAAGGAGGTGTAGATCTGTGAGAAGCAGGTCAGTCTGGAGGTCTGGATAGATCTCCTTTTCAACAGGCTTGTCCATTTTGTTGTTGATTTCATCTCTAGGCACTCCTTGGAGGGCCAAGACCTCACTCTCACTCTTGAGGCTCCCTGAAAGTGAAACAAAGGTCCAAGCCCACAGAGGGGGAAAGAGAACCAAATCCTCCTAGACCAGAATGTGGGAATGGCCAGAATGGCCAGAAGATCTTGGCTGAAAGAGTCTGTTCTTCACTAAATCTCACTTCCTCTAAGAAAAAAGGAACCCTCAGGAGGCCACTCTACCTGAAAAGTGGGCCACTCAGAGGCACATAAGGTCTGCCACTTAGATTTCTTTATTTCTACAGATAGATTATGAGCCCTTGTTCTAACTTCAGTCCAATGGTCAAGAGTCAGAGAAAGAGGGGTAGACAGTGACTGTTCCATCATCCGTTTGTCACACAGAAAGACAGTCAAAAGAACAACAGACAAAAACAGAAGTGCACACAAAAACAAAAGCAAGTGGCCACCTTGAGGTTGCCACAAAACCAAAACTGATTCAGACAGGAGTTCTCTAAAGCTCACCGAAGATGGATGAAGGGGAGCAGATTCCACTTTTCTTTCCCAGTGGGATTCTAAGGCGTCCCCTAGAAATCTTCCCTCACCTAGAGTGTCCTCCAGGCAGTGGCCTGTGATGTCCAGTATGTCTGCCCATCACAACTTTAAGCCCCTCTTGGGACCCACAGCGACCACTGAGGGGTCTCCAACCCTTCTCTGGGCACCCAAAACAGAAACAAACCAGTAAGATATAAGACAGAAAACAATACGAAACATAAAACACAGAGTATAGCCTTAGCTCGAGCATACCCCCGAACCCGGTGTGCGTAAGTCAAGGGGGCAAGCACGATCTCAGACGAGCCCCCAAATGTTGGACCCTAAGGACCACCACAAAAGATCCGCTTGTCCCCAAAGACCACTGAAGCCGAGATTTGATGCAATCAGCAAGAGGTTTATTAATTTAGATTTCCAGCATGCCAGGGTTCCTCAGCCTTCAGACAGGAACTGAAGGAGAAGAACCCCGCCCTACAGATACATGTTACTTTTAAGCACAAAAACCACAAGGGCTGTAGGAATGGGGAGGGGGAAATTGAAGCATACAATGGTCTCTATGAGGGTTGGACTCCTTCGCCCCTTGATTTCATTGGTCCATGTCGTGGTTACTCTATTACTGGTGACCTCTTTGGGTGGTGGAAAGCCTCTGGCGGTCCTGCCACCCATGAGACTACTACCTGATAGTCATGGGACTCTGAGGACTGGGTGTAACTAGGTCACAGAGGACAGGGCATAACTAGGTCACAAAACCACAAATAGGTGGGGGAGGTATAACTGGTGGAATTTCCTGGCAGGGGAATTTTCCATAGGGGAGGGGTGTAGCTTGTGTAATTTTCCTTTGGTTCCACAGTATTATTAGCTGTACTATCCCCAAAGTCTTCCCCTCTGCCATCTTTCCTGGCTTTTAAAGTTCCTCTTAATCCTGCAAACTCCCCTTTTCAGTCCCTCTGTCAGTCCTTTGTCTCTCTATGATAGTCTCTTTTAGTGTGAGGTAATTTCTTTATACTGGGAAACAACTATAACTCAAGTTTAGAGGTTACCAGATTGAAAATATGTAAGTTGACTTTGGAATCTAAGAAAAGATTAAATGAAAAATTTCAATGATTAAATTTTACACACACATTATTAAAGAGTTTGCTCCTGTGCAGGAGAGATGATAACTTCACAACCAACTATCAGACTGAGCATGGGTATCCTAATGGAAGAGTTAGGGGAAGGATAGAAGGAGCTGAAGGGGTTTTCAACCCCATAGAAAAAACAACAATATCAACTAACCCCCCCACACACACACACCCTGCAGAGCTCTGAAGTTCTCAGGGACTAAACCACCAACCAAAGAGTACACATGGAGGGACCCATGGCTCCAGTTGCACATATAGCAGAAGATCACCTTATCTGTCATCAATTGGAGAGACCCTTGGTCCTGTGGAGACTCAATGCTCCAGCATAGGAGGATGCTAGGGTGATGACACAGAAGTGGATGGAGCACCCTCATAGAGACAGGGGGAGGGGGAATGGGGTAGGAGGGTTTTTGGAGAAAAAAAAAAACAGGGAAAAGGGGACAATTGAAATATAAATAAATAAAATAACCAATAATAATTAACAAAAGCCCCAGTATCCTCTAACTTAATGAAAGTTTAACTGACACACTAGTCACAAAGCCCACCTATGCAACCACTTTGTGCCCCAACCTGCAGTGGGTTCAGCAGAGACCTGAGGAGGGGGCGAAAGAATGGGGGACAGGAGACACAAAAGAAGGAGAGCAAGTCCTTTGTCTGATCAAGCTCTCAAACTTCATTTCAGGGCAGTGGCTTATAAAAATAAACAGGAAGACTACACAGGGCCCAAGACCAATTCATCACCCTCACCAACATCCCATTGTTCTTTTCGGTTCCTGTAATCCTAAACAATAAATTGTGGGTGTACTGATAAGAACAGATAACTGGAAGCTCTGATTGGTTGGTATTGTTGTTCTTATGGGGTTGCAAGCCCCTTCAGCTCCTTCACACCTTTCTCTAATTCCTCCAATGGGGGTCCTGTTCTCAGTTCAGTGGTTTGCTGCTGGCTTCATATGTAACAGTTAATAGCCTTGTTGGGGCACCAGTGGAAAGGGAAGCCCTTGGTCCTGCCAAGGTTGGACCCTCAGTATAGGGGATTGTTGGGGGGGGGCGGTAATGGAGGGTGGATGGGGAGGGAACACACATATAGAAGAGGAGGGGGAGGGGTTAGGGGGCTGATGGTCAGGAAACCAGGAAAGGGAATAACATTTGAAATGTAAATAAGAAATATGCAATTTAATAAAAATTGAAGGAAAAAAAAAACAAAAACAAAACAAAACAAAACAAAACAAACAAAAAAAAAAACAAAAAAAAACAAGAACAGATAACTGGCTGGGTTTCCCAGACACAGAGGCTGCATAAGTGGGCCTGAAACATTTCTGAGAACATTCCTGAAACAAAGGGTGTAAAAGTAGGCTTGGCTCCTGGCAATTTGGTACTTAGATTTAGGATGCTGGTTTAGTAAGAAACTTTAAATTGTTTTGGGTGTTACTGAGGGTTGAAACTGGGGCCTTGTACATGTAGGAGGAGCCATTTCCCATGGAGCTACGTTGTAGCATCTTTTATTTTTGTTGCGAGACAAAGTCTCATGAAATTTCTGGAGTCACCCTTGAATCTACTATCAATTCAGCCAGTTCTTTAGCTGAAATTCATCTACTCTAAACTCCCAAATAACTACAATCCTGATTGGAGATGTATTTTCAAAAAGAGTTTTAAAGGTTTTGTCCTAACTCTCTAACATCTTCCCTCAGCCTTTTAATAAATATATAAATTGGCTGGAAAGTTGTTTAGTTTTTTAGAGTTTGTATGGAGATTTATGCCTCAGAAATCCATAGATTTCATGTCCAATGAAACTTCACCAGAAATATTTGACAAAGATATTGCTACAAGAACCGTATGTGCAGATGTTTTGCTGAAGTTGTTTATCAGCTATAGGAGTTCTGAGGTAGAATTTTTGACTCTAACCAAGTAAGTGAAATATCTGTATGACAATAACTTCAAATATCTAAAGAAAGAAATCAAAGAAGACATCAGAAGACTTAAAGATCTCCCATGCTCATGAATTGGCAGGACTAACATAGCAAAAATGGCCATCTTACTAAAAGCAATCTACAAATTCAATTCAATCCCCATCAAAATTCCAACTCAATTCTTCACCGAGACAGGAATAGCAATTCTCACATTCATCTGGAATAACAAAAAAACCCAGGAGAGCGAAAACTATTCACAACCATAAAAGAACTTCTGGGGATTCATCATCCCTGAGCTCAAGCTGTAGTACAGGACAATAGTGATAAAAACCTCATGGTCTTGGTAGAGAGATAGGCAAGTAGATCATTGGAATAGAATTGAAGACCAAAAAATGAACCCACACACCTACAGTCACTTGATCTTTGACAAAAAAGCCAAAACCATCCAGTGGAAAAAAGAGAGCATTTTCAACAAATGTTGCTGGTTCAATTGGAGGTCAACAAGTAGTGGAATGTAAATTAATCCATATCTATAACCTTGTATAGAGCTCAAGTCCAAGTGGATCAAGGCCCTCCACATAAAACCAGAAACACTTAAACTAATAGAAGGGGAAGTGCAAAAGAGCCTTGAATACATAGGCACAGGGGAATTTTGGCCCGGAAACCGGGAAAGGGAATAACACTCAAAATGTAAATAAGAAATACTCACGTTAATAAAAAAAATTAATAAAAAAAAGAAAGAAAAAAAGACACGAATGGCTAATGCTCTAAGATCAAGAGTTGATAAATGGTACTTCATAAAATTGCAAAGCTTCTGTAAGACAAAGGACAATGACAATAAGACAAAATGGCAACCAACAGATTGAAAAAGATCATTACCAACCCTATGTCCAATAGAGGGATAATATCCAAAATAAAGAAAGAACTCACGAAGTTAGACTCTAGAGAATCAAATAATCCTATTAAAAATGGGGTACAGAGCAAAACAAAGAATTCTCTACTGATGAATCTTGAATGGCTGAGAAGTACCTAAAGAAATGTTCAACATCCTTAGTCATCAGGGAAATGGAAATCAAAATGACCCTGAGATTCAACTTCATACCAATCAGAATGGCTAAGATCAAAAACACAGTTGACAGCAGATGCTGGCTAGAATGTGGAGAAAGCGGAACAGTTGCTGGTGAGATTGCAAGCTGTTAAAATTACTTTGGAAAACAGTCTGGAGGTTCCTCAGAAAACTGGAAATAGACCTGAAAACCCAGCTAATATCACTCCTGGGCATATACCTAAGTGATGCTCCAATATATAACAAGGGCATGCTATAATATGTTTATAGCAGCCATATTTATAATAGCTAGAAGCTGGAAATAACAATCTACATGTCCCTCAACGGAGGAATTGATATTAAAATTGTGGTACATTTACACAACAGAGTACTACTCAGCTATTAAAATCAATGACTTCATGAAATTTTCAGGCAAATGGATGGAATTAGAAAATAGTTCCTGAAGTAGAAAATATCTCCTGAGTGAGGTAACCTTAACACTAAAGAACACACATGGTATGTACTCACTGAGAAGTGAATATAAGCCCAAAAGCTAAAAATAACCTAGAAACAACCCACAACATAGGAGACTTAAGAAGAATGAAGACCAAAGTACGGATGCTTCGATCCTACACGGGAAGGGGAATGAAATAATCACAGGAGGTAGAGGGAAGGAAAGAGGAAGAGGAGGGAAAAGGGGTACAGAATCGGGTATAGGAATGGACTGCGGAGAAGTATAGAGGGTCAGGAAATTGAATAGAAATATGTAGCAGTGGGGGATAGTGAACTGGGGGAAGCCAGTAGAAAGTCCCAGACTGTAGAGAAGCAAGAGTTTCTCAGGACACAATGGTAATGACTTTAGCCAAAATCCCCAACAAAGGGGAGAAAGAAGCTGTAGAGACCACCTCCAATAGATAGGCATGGTCCTCAGTTGAGGCATCCCTACTTACCCATCTCAAAATTTTTAACCCAGAAATTTTCCTGACCAAAGGAAAGACATGGACAAAATATGGAACAGATACTGAAGGAAAGGCCATCCAGAGACCTCCCCACCCAGTGATCAATCCCATCTGCAGACACCAAACCCCCACACTATTGCTGATTCCAAGCAATGCTTGTTGCCAGGAGCCTGCTATTTTTGTTCCCTGAGAGGTACTGCTAGCACGTAACTAATATAGATGCAGCCACTCACAGCCAAACATCAGACTGAGTCCAGGGATCCCAATGGAAGAGCTGGGGGAAGTACTGAAGGCACTGAAGGGGATTGCAACCCCATAGGAAAAACAATATCAACTAAGTGGCCCACTCAGAACTCACAGGGAGTAAACCATCAACCAGAGAATATATATAGAGGTATTCATGGCTTCAGCTACATTGTAGCAGAGGATTGACTTATCTGGCATCAATGGGAGGGGAGGTCCTTGGTCCTGTGCAAGCTTGATGTCTCAGCATAGGTGGATGCTAGAGTGGTTACGCAGGAGTGGGTAAGTAGCTGGAGAAGTACTCTTATAGACACAAAGGGAGGGTTATGAGATGTGGGTTTGTGGAGGAGAGACTGGGAAAAGTGGAATATCATTTGAGATGTAAACGAATAAAATGATTAATGAAAAATAATGTGCTTTAAAAAGAGAAAAAAGTCTACAAATTAAAAGTAAAATCACTAAGATGAGAAACACACTAGCTGCCTTTAGTAGTAAATGAGAATTTATAGGTAGCAGCAAAAACCATTAAAAAATGAAACACGGGGGAAAAAGGCAAAAACAAAAACAAAAACAAACTAAAAGAATCAAAACAATTAAAACATATGGACAGCAGGGAGTGCACCCAGTGCAGGTCAATGTAAGAGTAACCTCAAGTTTCAGAGCAACAAAGAATGAACACTTAATAAAACACAGACAAAAGTAGATGTCAATCTAGAATTATAAAAGAGCATCAGAAACCATAACCTATGTTCAACTGAAGTTATTCTTAATAGTCTTTTAAACCATCATCAACTTGTGAGAAAAAGGTAAAAGCCTATCATTTTTGTTTACAACATGTAGAAATAAAAACAGGTTGGGGGTAGGGGCAGAGATGAAAATAAGCTGTTGTGATTTGTATGGTCTATATGTAAGACACAATGTAAAATGTGAATAGACACACTGCAAAAGCTAAAACAGACATTATTTGGGGTGTTTATTTCTTATTAACAAATAGTTATTTACTCTTAAGGCAGCAAGAATAAGATAAAGTGATTAAAACATTCATTTAAGAGGGTAGGACATCTGCCCAAAGGCTCATGGCTGGGAAGGACACAGGCCCCAAGGTGAAACCCACTATTCTTCTTCTGCTTACATCCTGTACTAGCTGATTTTGTGTGTCAACTAGACACAGGCTAGAGTTATCACAGAGAAACACCTCCATGAGCTCCAGCTGTAAGGCATTTTCTCAATTAGTGATCAAGGGGTTAGTGCCCATTGTGGGTGGTACCATCCCTGGGTTCTATAAGAAAGCAAGTTGAGCAAGCCAGTAAGTAACTTCCCTCAATGGCTTCTGCATCAGCTCCTGTTTCCTGATTTGCTTGAGTTTCAGTCCTACCTTTCTTTGGTAATGAACAGCAATGTAGAAAGTGTAAGCTGAATAAACCCTTTCCTCCCTAACTTGCTTCTTGCTTATGATGTTTTATGCAGGAATAGAAAGCCTGACTAAGACACATCCATAGAGCCAGGTTTCTATGAAGCCTGGCCTGAGAAGCTTCCCTTTTACAATCAATAGTAGTCAATAGCTCAGCCCTAGTGGGGCATTTTAATACTGTTCCCACCCCTCTTAACATTTAGAGGACATCAAGGTTAATACACTCACAAAATCACAGTGGCTGTGGTTATGTGCATAAGCTCAAGCCAGACAAAATTCATCAGAGACAAATAGAAGAGGAACTCAGAGTGCCCACCCCTCACTCAGGTGCTGTTTGCAATTGACATCTACTGGGGATTGTTCATTCTTCTTTGGGGTGTGGTCATGATCTGGGGAATAGCACTGCATCCATTCACATATGGGAAAGACTAAATGGACTTAGTGGCTTATCAAATTGAAAAAAAATTAAAGGGGACATGAAATTGATCTATTTGTATATACATAATTGTAAATGAATAAATTAATTACAGATAAAAGGAAGAAAATAATGAAAAGTAAACAACAAAATGATAGGAAATCAAAATCTAGATGAAAATGATGTTATTAATAACATTAATTAATACTCTAGCTAAAAATTGGAGATATTGAAATGAGTGCAATCCAAAACTTTCTCTTAAAATATATACATATATATAATATTATGTTTATATATACATTTTGATAGGTTGTTTATGAGAGAGTGTAGACTATATTTTAAGTGTTTCATGTTCATTTTGACATTTCAAGTGTACTGATTTTTTATATTTCCATATAAATTTTTTCTTTTGATAAGTGTAACATATATAAATACATATAAATATATATATTTGTATATGGAGGAAAATTAGATCATACTAGCCTTAGTCAAAATAGAGCTGGAGCAGATAAGTTAATAAAAAAATCAAGATCCCAATGAAAACTATTTTGCAGTAATAAAGTGGTTTATATAATGATAGCTAGTTATTCTTTTAGAAAACTATTAGTATTTTTTTAAATGCACAAAATAGTGGGGTTTTTTTTATTATTAATTTGAGTATTTCTTATATACATTTCGAGTGTTATTCCTTTCCGGTTTCAGGGCAAACATCCCTAATCCCCCCCCTCCCTTCTTTTTTTATGGGTGTTCCCTCCCATCCTACCCCATTGCCGCCCTCCCCCAACAATCTAGTTCACTGGGGGTTCAGTCTTAACAGGACCCAGGGCTTCCCCTTCCACTGGTGCTCTTACTAGGATATTCATTGCTACCTATGAGGTCAGAGTCCAGGGTCAGTCCATGTATAGTCTTTAGGTAGTGGCTTAGTCCCTGGAAGCTCTGGTTGCTTGGCATTGTTGTACATATGGGGTCTCGAGGCCCTTAAAGCTCTTCCAGTTCTTTCTCTGATTCCTTCAACAGGGGTCCTATTCTCAGTTCAGTGTTTTGCTGCTGGCATTCGCCTCTGTATTTGCTGTATTCTGGCTGTGTCTCTCAGGAGCGATCTACATCCGGCTCCTGTCAGCCTGCACTTCTTTGCTTCATCCATCTTGTCTAATTGGATGGCTGTATATGTATGGGCCACATGTGGGGCAGGCTCTGAATGGGTGTTCCTTCTGTGTCTGTTTTAATCTTTGCCTCTCTACTCCCTGCCAAGGGTATTCTTGTTCCCCTTTTAAAGAAGGAGTGAAGCATTCACATTTTGATCATCCGTCTTGAGTTTCATTTGTTCTAGGAATCTAGGGTAATTCAAACATTTGGGCTAATAGCCACTTATCAATGAATGCATACCATGTGTGTTTTTCTGTGATTGGGTTACCTCACTCAGGATGATATTTTCCAGTTCCAACCATTTGCCTACGAATATCATAAAGTCATTGTTTTTGATAGCTGAGTAATATTCTATTGTGTAGATGTACCACATTTTCTGTATCCATTCCTCTGTTGAAGGGGATCTGGGTTCTTTCCAGCTTCTGGCCATTATAAATAAGGCTGTGATGAACATAGTGGAGCACGTGTCTTTTTTATATGTTGGGGCATCTTGTGGGTATATGCCCAAGAGAGGTATAGCTGGATCCTCAGGCAGTTCAATGTCCAATTTTCTGAGGAACCTCCAGACTGATTTCCAGAATGGTTGTACCAGTCTGCGATTCCACAAACAATGGAGGAGTGTTCCTCTTTCTCCACATCCTCGCCAGCATCTACTGTCACCTGAGTTTTTGATCTTAGCCATTCTCACTGGTGTGAGGTGAAATCTCAGGGTTGTTTTGATTTGCATTTCCCTTATGACTAAAGATGTTGAACATTTCTTTAGGGGTTTCTCAGCCATTCAGCATTCCTCAGCTGTGAATTCTTGGTTTAGCTCTGAACCCCATTTTTTAATAGGGTTATTTGTCTCCCTGTGGTCTAACTTCTTGAGTTCTTCGTATATTTTGGATATAAGGCCTCTATCTGTTGTAGGATTGGTAAAGATCTTTTCCCAATCTGTTGGTTACCGTTTTGTCCTAACCACAGTGTCCTTTGCCTTACAGAAGCTTTGCAGTTTTATGAGATCCCATTTGTCGATTCTTGATCTTAGAGCATAAGCCATTGGTGTTTTGTTCAGGAAATTTTTTCCAGTGCCCATGTGTTCTAGATGCTTCCCTAGTTTTTCTTCTATTAGTTTGAGTGTATCTGGTTTGATGTGGAGATCCACTTGGACTTAAGCTTTGTACAGGGTGATAAGCATGGATCGATCTGCATTCTTCTACATGTTGACCTCCAGTTGGACCAGGACCATTTGCTGAAAATGCTATCTTTTTTCCATTTGATGGTTTTGGCTTCTTTGTCAAAAATCAAGTGCCCATAGGTGTGTGGGTTCATTTCTGGGTCTTCAATTCTGTTCCATTGGTTTATCTGTCTGTCTCTGTACCAATACCATGCAGTTTTTATCACTATTGCTCTGTAATACTGCTTGAGTTCAGGGATAGTGATTCCCCCTGAAGTCCTTTTAATGTTGAGGATAGTTTTAGCAATCCTGGGTTTTTTGTTATTCCAGATGAATTTGCAAATTGTTCTGTCTAACTCTTTGAAAAATTGATTGGTATTTTGATGGGGATTGCATTGAATCTGTAGATCGCTTTTGGTAAAATGGCCATTTTTACTGTATTAATCCTGCCAATCCATGAACATGGGAGATCTTTCCATCTTCTGAGGTCTTCTTCAATTTCCTTCTTCAGAGTCTTGAAGTTCTTATTGTACAGATCTTTTACTTGCTTGTTTAAAGTCACACCGAGGTACTTTATATTATTTGGGTCTATTATTAAGGGTGTCGTTTCCCTAATTTTTTTCTCGGCTTGTTTCTCTTTTGTGTAGAGGAAGGCTACTGATTTATTTGAGTTAATTTTATACCCAGCCACTTTGCTGAAGTTGTTTATCAGCTTTAGTAGTTCTCTGGTGGAACTTTTGGGATCACTTAAATATACTATCATATCCTCTGCAAATAGTGATATTTTGACTTCTTCTTTTCCGATCTGTATCCCCTTGACCTCCTTTTGTTGTCTGATTGCTCTGGCTAGAACTTCAAGAACTATATTGAATAAGTAGGGAGAGAGTGGGCAGCCTTGTCTCGTCCCTGATTTTAGTGGGATTGCTTCAAGTTTCTCTCGATTTAGTTTAATGTTAGCAACTGGTTTGCTGTATATGGCTTTTACTATGTTTAGGTATGGGCCTTGAATTCTATTCTTTCCAGGACTTTTTTATCGTGAAGGGTGTTGAATTTTGTCAAATGCTTTCTCAGCATCTAATGAAATGATCATGTGGTTTTGTTCTTTCAGTTTGTTTATATAATGGATCACGTTGATGGTTTTCCGTATATTAACCATCCCTGCATGCCTGAATAGTGGGTTTTATTGTCAGTTCTCATGTATGTAGCATAATTTATACAAATCAATTTAAGAAGAAATAATAAACAACCATATTAACAACATTTTCAATATATATGAGACAAAATTGATTAAAGATGAAGAAATGAAAAGGAAACTGCATTTCAATATTCTAGTAATAAGAAAATATAACGTACATTGGGTCATAAACCCCATGTGAATAAATGTGGAAGCATTACTACTACCCTATGAATCAAATCTTTCAGTCACAATGAAAACTAGAGAATGATAACAGAATTTGTAATGGACATTAGTGTGGATCCTGAATGAAGGCTGATGCATCTGACCCAACACACTGGAGCAAGACTTCTATATGAGGTTGAGAGCAAGAACTATGAGTTTCTTCTCTCACATATAGCACAGTGATCTATTAAACTATAAGGTATTCCCTGAAAAGCCTCTAAGAATTTATGCATGTTTTTCATGTGTTCAAGAGGATAAAGTAACTGACTTTACCATAACATTGATTGAAAATTGGAAACCGAAGTTTTTTGTCTTGTTTGTTTTGTTGTTTTGTTTTGTTTTGTTTAACACCAATTAAGATAGTGCTTGCAACATCTAATGAAATTTTAACATTTAAGAGATCATATTGCTCTTGCACAGGACCTGTGTTTGGCTCCAATAGGAACATCTATCATATCACAAGTACTTGTAACTCCAACTTCAAGTGATCTTAGCAGCACACACACACACACACACACACACACACACACACACATTCAGAAATAAAAACAAGTCTTACTAAAAGAGCAAGAAAGATTGCTTAGAGGGGAAGGGTGTTTGTTGTGTAAGCTTGGTGAACTGAATTCAATCCCAGGCACCACATAAAGATGGTAGTGAGATCCACCTCTATAGAGTTGTCCTCTGACCTCCACCATGTGCCATAGCACATATCTTTCCCTAACCTAGAACAAAAACAAGCACACATACAAGCACATGTACACACACATTGAGAGAAAGAATAATTTTAAAAGGTACCAATAATCTTCATGATTTAAACAAAAATTTGATAAATTTATAGCAAGACCTAAAATTTACACAACCTCTTTGAAAGCATTTAAAGGTTTAAGTCATCAACTTACAGTAGCTATAGATACCTGCTGTAGTTTAGGCTAATCAAATACTACCATGAAGTGTGGTAGGGAGGGTTTGATGAACCAACTGCAACTGAGGAACTATTGGCAGTTGCCAGCTGCTGGGGAAGATGTGATCACTAGTATGCTTCAGTAGAAAACCCTGTATTCATGAACATGATGACAGTACTAACTGGACTTCTTGGATTCCCACAAAAGAAAAAGAAGTAGAGAAAAGAAGAGGATGAGAAAGAGAAACAGCAACAGAAGATGAAGTTGGGAGGATGACACCAAAGGAAAAGTTTTGTGTGGTGGATGTGTTCATAGTTAATTATATAAATGCATTGACTTCTCAAGGAATAAAAACACCAGAAACTTCATTCCCAAATATTTATATAATATTGGAGGTTACTATGCAAGTCTTCAAAGGAGGACAACTGATAGTACTCCCCAGCTATGATGCGTATGCAATACAACAACCAGCACAGCACAATAACCCTAAGGATGCAATTGCGGCACTGATATCTTGGCAGTAACCGATAACTGTCAAATTTTACTTGAGGCTCCTCAACAGGAGGGTATTCATGTGTCTTAGAGTAGGTGAGTGGAAACTTACTCATCGACCAAGGCTAGTTTGATTGTGGATCTAAGAGAAGCTTCCACAGCCATTTTATTAAACCAGCAGAACTCCTGACTGCATTCAAAATACTGTGCTCATACCCACAGATACACATAGCTCTTATTATTTATCAAAGAAACTTCTACATTCAATAGACATAGACCATTACAGAATATCACAACTAGTCAAAATGGAGAGAATAACTGATCCTACAGTGTCCGGTGCCAATGAATACATCTACAACACAACTTCTGGACATAAAGCTCAGGGAATATTGTGAAAGGGTGGAAAGATTGTAGAGCCATAGGATTAGGAAGTCTGCAATGAGATGGTTTCTCCTATAAATGACAGGGATGATTTACCCATGATATTTCAATAATTTGACTGTCTAAAGAAGACTTGAACAAGTGCAATAGATAGTCTAACATGGTTTGAGTCAATCTCTTAGGGACCTCACTCTAGAGAAAGAACTACATGAAATTAAGGAATATGGGGAGTGGTATAAATAATATTGTCCCGGAACAAGTTCCTTAATTGTTCAGATAAGTGGTCAGCCCTGAAATCATGTTCATCCAAATAACACTAAATGGGCTGAGAAGGTTGCTTTTACATATTTATGCACAGATAAAAATGTAACAATTACAAGTAAAAAAGAGTCCATGAATTTGAAATTGTGTAAGAGAATTTTATATGGAAGGGTTGGAGGAAGGAAAAGGAAGAGGAAAATGATGTAAAATACTGACCTATAACCATGACAATTTTGTCTCAGTGTAAAGATGGATATAATGATCAAGAAAACCCAATAGTGTAGAAATAGGACTACCTAAATACAATTAGTTCATTCTTTATTTACAAAGTTACTCACCCATTTATTACAGATAGCATAATCTTTTAAACATTTTTCTGAAATAGGCAGACATCTTTCTACCAACAAAACTACCCAGAATCTCTACCTTGTATCACATAAAAACAGGATATAAGTCACAAGAATAGTGACATCAATTCATCAAAAGCAACTTCTAAAAGAAATTCTGAAAAACATTTGTATTTCCAATTAAAGAAATGAATAATGTAAAGTTAAAATAGATGTGAAAATTACATTTACTCCAACTTTGAAAGAGGGAATAATACAAATTTAGATAAAATATTTATTTTGGCAGAATTCAGATTTTAGTGAAATCTGATCATGGACAAATATTTTATGCATTTGCTAATTCAACTGGCCAAGAGTCAAAACAAATGTTCATCTGGAAACTTAAAAGTCTACATTATGGGGTGCCTTCTTATGATATTTAGGTTACCAAGGGACAGTCTTGTAAACACACACACACAAAGTCTAATAATGCGTTAGCCAGCTGTGAGAAAAGAGAGAATAGTTTAGGTCTAGAAAGGATTATTTTTGATTTCTTTCTTTTAAAAATCATACATAGGGTTTTAATTATGCAATCTAAGTTATAGTCCACATAAATTCTTAGTACATACTAATGATATTATTTCTATGTCTGATAATACACATAGGCTTGGCAGCCAGTACATATTTAGGTACCTGTTATATATCAGTGAAAGAAATATAATGCATATGTTCGAGGAATTCTTTTTTGAAAGACACCAGACTTTATGGAAAATACCATAGATAACATGCTACTCAAGGGGATAACAGTCTGGGAGCTAGTAATATCCCACTTAAAGACAAGTATAGTAAAGCTTATGAGAACCAAATGAAAAGAATAAGAGAAAACCCAGTTGAGGTGTGTATCTATCATTTTCTATTCACTTCGGCTAAAGAGGACAACCAGGTTCTAGTGATCCTACAAGGATATGGGAATGTATTCCTTAGTGTCTATTATGCTCTTTCCACCCTCCAAATTCAAATTGGATTACTATTGGTATAACCAAGCTGGAAGCTAGAGACTCTTTTTTTTTGTTTTGTTTTGTTTTGTTTTGTTTTGTTTTGCCCAGACTGTATTTCTCATTTTGCCACTTATATTCTTTTTTTTTTTTTAAATTAACTTGAGTGTTTCTTATTTACATTTCGAGTGTTATTCCCTTTCCCGGTTTCAGGGCAAACATCCCCCTAATCCCTCCCCCTCCCCTTCTTTATGAGTGTTCCCCTCCCATCCTCCCCCCATTGCCGCCTCCCCCCAACAATCACGTTCACTGGGGTTCAGTCTTAGCAGGACCCAGGGCTTCCCTTCCACTGGTGCTCTTACTAGGATATTCATTGTTACCTATGAGGTCAGAGTCCAGGGTCAGTCCATGTATAGTCTTTAGGTAGTGGCTTAGTCCCTGGAAGCTCTGGTTGCTTGGCATTGTTGTTTATAAGGGGTCTCGAGCCCCTTCAAGCTCTTCGAGTTCTTTCTCTGATTCCTTCAACGGGGGTCCTATTCTCAGTTCAGTGGTTTGCTGCTGGCATTCACCTCTGTATTTGCTGTATTCTGGCTGTGTCTCTCAGGAGCGATCTACGTCCAGCTCCTGTCGGCCTGCACTTCTTTGCTTCATCCATCTTGTCTAATTGGATGGCTGTATATGTATGGGCCACATGTGGGGCAGGCTCTGAATGGGGGTTCCTTCTGTGTCTGTTTTAATCTTTGCCTCTCTATTCCCTGCCAAGGGTATTCTTGTTCCCCTTTTAAAGAAGGAGTGAAGCATTCACATTTTTTTTTTTAAGATTAACCAATTTTTAATGTTCTTGGACCCTAAAAAGGAATTTTTTGCAATTATCAGAAGACCATCATCTCAGGCCCTTAAGCTGGGGGTAAATGGTTCTGGTCATTTTATGAGTTATAGATATGCTGTCATTTTAGGGGATGATTGAAAGTGGAGAAGATGAAACAGGGAGCCTGGCCTCAGGCAATTCTATCTTCCCTTTCCTCTCCTACATACTTCCTTCTTTCCTAAAGGGAAGGGGGTGGAGAAGGAAAAATGAGGACACAGAAATATTTTAAGAAATTAGATAATTGGGGTAGATTATTAAACCTACACTTAAACCAAAAAATATTTTGTAGCCATAATCTTACATTGGTAGAGAACTTTAAACTTTGATGCAAAATTATATTTTGTTACATTGGTATTTTGTATATTAATACAGGTCTAAAGTTTATATTAAATCTTTTTTTTTCATCTTTATTAACTTGGGTATTTCTTATTTACATTTCGATTGTTATTCCCTTCTCCGGTTTCTGGGCAACATCCCCCTAACCCCTTCAACTCCCCTTTTTTATGGGTGTTCCCTTTCCTATCCTCCCCCCATTACCGCCCTCCCCCCAACAATCCCGTTCACTGGGGATTCTGTCTTGGAAGAACCAAGGGCTTCCCCTTCTACTGGTGCTCTTACTAGGATATTCATTGCTACCTATGAGGATGGAGCCCAGGGTCAGTCCATGGGTAGTCAGTCTTTGGGTAGTGGCTAAGTCCCTGGAAGCTCTGGTTGGTTGGCATTGTTGTTTTTGTTTTTGTTTTTTTTTAATTTTTTTTTATTATTATTAACTTGAGTATTTCTTATATACATTTCGAGTGTTATTCCCTTTCCCGGTTTCCGGGCAAACATCCCCCTCCCCCTTCCCCTTCCTTATGGGTGTTCCCCTCCCAACCCTCCCCCCCTTGCTTCCCTCTCCCCAACAGTCTAGTTCACTGGGGGTTCAGTCTTAGCAGGACCCAGGGCTTCCCCTTCCACTGGTGCTCTTACTAGGATATTCATAGCTACCTATGAGGTCAGAGTCCAGGGTCAGTCCATGTATAGTCTTTGGGTAGTGGCTTAGTCCAGCATTCACATTTTGATCATCCGTCTTGAGTTTCATTTGTTCTAGGCATCTAGGGTAATTCAAGCATTTGGGCTAATAGCCACTTATCAATGAGTGCATACCATGTGTGTCTTTCTGTGATTGGGTTACCTCACTCAGGATGATATTTTCCAGTTCCAACCATTTGCCTACGAATTTCATAAAGTCATTGTTTTTGATAGCTGAGTAATATTCCATTGTGTAGATGTACCACATTTTCTGTATCCATTCCTCTGTTGAAGGCCATCTGAGTTCTTTCCAGCTTCTGGCCATTATAAATAAGGCTGCTATGAACATAGTGGAGCACGTGTCTTTTTTATATGTTGGGGCATCTTGTGGGTATATGCCCAAGAGAGGTATAGCTGGATCCTCAGGCAGTTCAATGTCCAATTTTCTGAGGAACCTCCAGACTGATTTCCAGAATGGTTGTACCAGTCTGCAATCCCACCAACAATGGAGGAGTGTTCCTCTTTCTCCGAGATCCTCGCCAGCATCTGCTGTCACCTGAGTTTTTGATCTTAGCCATTCTCACTGGTGTGAGGTGAAATCTCAGGGTTGTTTTTGATTTGCATTTCCTTATGACTAAAGATTTTGAACATTTCTTTAGGTGTTTCTCAGCCATTCGGCATTCCTCAGCTGTGAATTCTTTGTTTAGCTCTGAACCCCATTTTTTAATAGGGTTATTTGTCTCCCTGCAGTCTAACTTCTTGAGTTCTTTGTATATTTTGGATATAAGGCCTCTATCTGTTGTAGGATTGGTAAAGATCTTTTCCCAATCTGTTGGTTGCTGTTTTGTCCTACCCACAGTGTCCTTTGCCTTACAGAGAAGCTAGAGACTCTTAGTTTAGCTCACACAGCTTCATGACTTGAAATCAGGAACTATGGCAAGGTAAACAAAAAAAAAAACAAAACAACAGTGTGTACCTTAAAAAACAAGTGGAGAAATGTTCTTGAATATAACATCAAAACTTCACACTGATCTTTCTGTAACGAAATTGCTTTTTTCCGATCTCATATTTTGTGTAAGTCCTTAGACAATTTGACAGCTTTTATCATTAATAAACCTTTAATTTAGTTTCATGTGGCTTGCTTTATTAAGTTATTGTCTTAGTTATTCTTTCAAATTTTCAGATAAGTATACATTTTATTTATATCCTCACTCCACATCCGAACTCCAGCTTACCCAAGGACAGCCATCACGTCTCTCTCCTAACTTCACGCCTGGTTTTTATATTATTTACTTGTATTTGTTATTTCACTACATAGTCATTTACAAAATTAACCACTGAGTTCTGTTCTTGCTATCTATTCATATGTGAATGGGGGTGTGAGTTTATCCACTGGGGCATAGGGGATCCACCAGAGGTCACACTCTTAAAGAAAAGTGACTCTTCTTTACCCAGGAGCCATCAATTGCCAATAGCTCCTCAGTTAGGGAGCACTCAGTAGCACTTTCAGCCTCCATTCAGAAAGTTTACCTGGATTGATTTTTGCACAGGTCTTATGAAGATAACCACAATGGCAGTGAGTCCATATGTGTTGTAGTCATGTCCATTGAAAAGACAACTCTTCACAGCACTCTACATGGCCTTTGTCTCTCACATTCTTTCTGTTCCCTCTACCTAGATATTCCTGAGCCATCACAGGAGGATATTGATGTAAGTGTATCATCTATGGCTCCAAAGTCATCATAGTTATTTTCAATACTTGGAATAGTAGTGCCTCTCTTCATTAATCACTACTCGACCCAATAAGTTTCGCTGGTTGGGGACAGCAAAAATCTATAGATATAAACATAAATGTTTGGAGGGCAATTTGACCGCATGAACATTTAGAAAAATAATAGCAATAGCTTCCTCTATAGGGTCTATAATTTTCTTAGCATTATTATTTTGTTATTAAAACCTAATTTAGAGACATCAGCCAGATCTGAAGGGACACGATTAAAAGCTACCTGCACCCAAATCCCGTGGGAGGGAGAGCAAAACCTTCAGAAGGGTAGACACGCCTGGGAAGTCAGAAGAGACTACACTCTGTCCACATTTCTGACTCTAGAGGAAAACACCTAATGCCATCTGGGACCCAGGTGCACGGGGGCTCCCGGAAAAGGTGGCACAGGCCCTCCTGGTTGCCGCCCTCACCTAGAGCTCAAAAGCAGCCCCCCATGAGCAACTTGAGCCATGGGACCACAGATAAGACCAACTTTTCTGCTCCAAGCGACCTGCCTAGTGGACTCAGGACACAGGTCACATGAACAGCTGAAGACCAGTAGACAGGAAAGACTACATGCCTGAAAGCAGAACACTCTGTTCCTATAACTGGCTGAATGAAAACAGGAAAACAGGTCTTCAGGACTCCTGACACACAGGCCTATATGACAGTCTAGCCACTGTCAGAAATAGCAGAACAAAGTAACACCAGAGACACCCTGATGGCGAGAGGCAAGCGCAGGAACACAAGCAACAGAAACCAAGACTACATGGCATCATCGGAGCCCAATTCTCCCACCAAAGCAAACACTGAATATCCAAACACACCAGAAAAGCAAGATCTAGATTTAAAATCATATTTGATCATGATGCTGGAGGACTTCAAGAAAGACATAAAGAACTCCCTTAGAGAGTGTGTCCCTGAGCTCTTGGTGAGGGTGGCAACCAGGAGGGCTTGTGCCACCTTTTCTGGGAGCCCCCGTGCACCTGGGTCCCAGATGGCATTAGGTGTTTCCTTCTGGAGTCAGAAATGTGGGCAGAGTGTAGTCTCTTCTGGTTCCCCAGGCATGTCTGCCCCTCTGAAGGTTTAGCTCTCCCTTCCACAGTACTTGGGTGCAGAGAACTGTTGACTGTGTCCATTCAGGTCCGGGGGTGTCTGGACTGCCGTATTGTTTCTTTTAAAGTCCAACTGACATGGTAATAACAGAAAATATTCATCCCACACTGCTAAGAATATGGAATTTAATTTGGCAAAAAATAAACATATTAAGCCACAACAGTATTAATATAAGTCACAGGCATCTTTCTTGATAAATCTTAACACTGAATAGACAGAAAAGTCTGTTTCTTCTTTAGTTATTTTCTCTCAGTTAAGACACTTTGAAAAACAAGCAAGTAAATTCCTTTCACTTTGTTTATATTATGTATGTTTATTATTCAAAGGTAGAGAGATATAATTCACTTTTCAGTCTAGGAGAAAGAATCACAGTCTGCTAGTCAATCACCAAAATTTATGTGGTTTTCATGACAGTGAAAAACAAACTTAGACTCTTAATCAAACTAAGTCTGGCATATAGTCTGTAAATACTCTGAATCCACTGTATTATTTATAAAGCAGCAAGCAGTTTAAATAGCCTAATAATTAGGACTAGTTTTGATTCTAAAACAAAACCATAGAGTAAACTTGGTGATTTCATAACATGGATAGTTTTCCCAGAGGCATAATTTTTGCTACAATTAGATGGCAATTACTGAATAAAGATACAATTATCTTTAACTATGACTTTTTTTCCTATAATTTCTTATACACACCCACAAATAGAACTTATCCACTGACATTGATCAGCAGTCATGCTTTTAAGAGTTTGGAATATAATAAAAGATGGAGGAAATTTGACATTGCCTCATTGTTAAAATTATGGGCAAAAATTTCTTCATTATTGTTTCTTTAAATAAAAAACAGTCAAAGTATTTATTATAAAACAATAAAATGATAAAGAACTTCAAATAAAAATATGGATATACAGCAACTTAAAAGAAAGTGATTGAAAGATGAGAGAAAACAAAATTGTTTGTTACATTTCTAAACTTACAATGTATTTTATTGTGGAAAATTAAAACACAGAGAGCTTAGATTTTAGTTGTTATCATTATTTTATTCTCATCCTTTGTTTTCACTCTCCAATTCCTGTGTCTTAAAAGTATAACATGTAGGCTTTTGTTGTTGTTGTTGTTGTTGTTGTTGTTGTCATTATAGTTGCACATGAATAAGAGCATTTCTCGAGTCTCAGAGGAGACTTAGAACTTTACCTTTTGCATAGTTGTAAATGTTAATATTACAAGATTCATTGTAGTGAACTGGAAGTAATTTGCGTTTTTGAGTTGAATATTAGTATTTTGGTTAATCTGGAAAAGAGTTTTATAGTTTAAGATGCATTTGGATGTTGAGTTGACAAGGGACAGAGTACCGGGGATTAGCTTATTATGAACTTGATCTAACTGAGAGACAGGAAAATAACAAACCAAACCTATGGACATATGCTAGCACATTTTCAGATAAGATTCAGATCTCGTCTAAATGAGGTCATACAATCAAATGGGCTGGGAACCTGGATGAAATAAAAGAGGAAAGAGGGAAATCTTGCCCGGGCTTTCTCTCTGCAACCTGGCTACTAGGACATGAGAATTTCTGTGCTGCCTTACCTCCCTAATGGAATGAAACTCTAAAATCTTGAATGAACTAGAAATTTCTCTTTTAAAGTTGAATTTTGTCACAATGACGATAGGTATTCCAAATTTAGTCCATCCACATGCTATTCCTCTTCCCCTTTGCCTCTGATATATAATCTTAATAATGTTGATGGTCTAAAGTGTGTATTGGTCAGAGTACTCCTTGCTCACAAATCCTCTCCCTTTAAAAATCAGCTTCTATGAGCTGAGGTTTTTCTTCACAGGAAGAGTTTTCATAGCAGTCAAGTATTTTTTATCTACGTTTATCTTGTGTTTTTTGAACCAGAAATTTAGTACTATGCTTTATTGGTTATAACAAAAGTATAAGAGAGCAAGGCCATGTGCATGATGCTTCCTTACCAATGTGATGTCACCTTCCCTCTTATCCATTGGCTAGAGTAGCAGGTATATTAGATTATATGTAAGCAGAAGAAAACTCATTAAAGAGTCTCAGTTTATTCTGCTTTTATATTTATCAAAACAAATATTTTATTGGAGATAGTGTGAGCACATCTAAGATTAGAAAAAGTCAAGATTAGTAAAATAGGAGGTAGCTAACAATGATCTCTAGTGTTCCTGAATATAAGAGTGTACTGAAAACTAAGTTTTGGCTTTTCACAGGAAGCAAATTAAAATATCCCCACTGCCTTAGGAAAACTACTGTCCTTATAACTCAAAGGTTGAAAGATTTATTTCCCTGTAGACCAAAGTTTTAGCAGATCGATTAATAGAGTCTGTTCTTCTCTTCTGCTGCCATGTGCAGCAAGAAAAATGTGTTGATTATACCATTTCAAAATAGTGTACACAAAAGTCAACTTGTTGAGCTGGTCTAGCCTACTGTGCACAACTCAGAAATTGGGAACCAGAAAATAATCATTCTCTGTCCACTTGGCAGTAGCAACTGTCCTGAAGGTCAGTGGTTAGCAGGAGGATCTGGAGCCCAGAATGGCTCTTGCTTCACAGCTTCTGATCAAAGGAACACCATTGCCTCACCTCAGCAACACTTGTTTTCTAAAACTTAGGAAGGGCTCAGAGCAATGCTCTCTTTCCCTCTGGACATACAATGTGTCCCAGGATTTAGGTGTCACAATACTGTGAAGGAAGGAAACTTCCATTGATGACCCTAACTCGTCCATAATGGGTTCTCTTTCAGCACAGAGATTTTTTTTTTTATTTTGGCTTCTCCTACAGAAGAGAAACCTCTCAGAGTTGAACCTCTGTTAGGATAATTGCAAACACCTTATGAAGCAAGGCAATAAATAAATTAGTCTCATAATACTAACATAAGCCCCTGTAATTCCATGACTTTTAAGGATATAGTAGTATACTGTCTTAAATAGTGTCTATGTAGCCAAAGTCTTTAGTATCTCAAAAACACATAGTGAAATAACAATTCTTAGCCACTGGGATACCATAATGGCTCATGATTATCATGAGCCCTTATGGCTGAAAGTGACCGAAGATGCTTAATCTCATTGTGTGTTAGGATATAAATCTATTTTAAAGTCATTCATTTTCTCATGAAGCACTTTCATTGAAAAGAGTCTTTTTGTATAAAGTGGAGGAGCAAACTTGAACAATTTTCACTAAATACCATGATGCTTAGTTCCCAAAATGCAAAATGTAGATGGTTTTTAAGAAAGAGAAGAAGAGACTGACGGACACACAATCAGAACACCTGCATAAGAAATGGAATAATTCATGTTGTGATTCCACTTCACTCTGTATGTGCATGTTTCCTCTTCCCAAGTGTGATTTTTGAAGGAAGGAGAGAAGATGTGCGAAGAGTCTTGTCAGCTGTACTCAGTTCCAAAGAAAGAATGTGATTTTCTGGAACATAGTCTGTGATAGCAGGAGAGCCTGGCCAGGAGTGGGTTATGTTTGGCTGGATAGCTGTTGGCACTATAAGAAATATTAAAAATGTAGATTTGAGAAAGGAGGAAACAGACTCAAGGAAAATTGAAACCCAGATGTAATCCCGAGGGTGTGAAGCAGTGGCCAGCAGAGAGTTAACACAGTTTTGCCCTCTTTTTCTGGACTCACTAGCTTCAGTATTTCACTTAAATTAAGCAAACAATTCTCTTATTGTTAAGAATGGGGAATACCTGTATAGGGGAGGTGGAGGGGAAGCAATGGGGGCTTATGGACAGGAAACTGGGAAGGGGAATAACATTTGAATTGTAAGTAAAGAAGTATATCTAGTAAAAAATTTAAAAAAAGAATTAACAGGAAAAAAGAAATAATAAAATAAATGAAAAATAGGAAAAAGAAAAAATGAATTTTACTAAATAAATATTGGAAAGAAACATTTATTCCATATACTTTATAATTTTTTAAGTTTTACTTTTTTATGATTTATGCTATCCAAATCACAGGTGAATAATAAATCTTGGTTATCTTATGCTGTCTATAGATTAAGATAACTTCCAAAGAGTTTGCATTTTCAGTTCTCAATAAGCAGTGATTTTTATGTGGGAATTCAAAGATTTTATCTCTTTTAGGGTGTAATGTCCTACCTTCTAAAAACCAAAGATGGCATACTTTGTTAAAACCTTGATAAGATAAAATAAATCACTATTAAAATTATTTTTAAAAAGTCCAAAAAAATTTGTTTTTACTATTCTGGGCTTTTTGTTTGAATTTGAGAATTTCTCTTTCCATGTCTTTGAAGAAATGTGTTGGAATTTTGATGGGGATTATGGTAGATCTTTGGATTGCTTTTGGTAGGATGGCCATTTTAAGTTTAACTATGTTAAATCTACCAATTCATGAGCATGGGAGATTTCTCCATTTTATGAGGTCTTCTTTAATTTCTTTCTTGAGAGATTGAAGTTCTTGTTACATAGATCTTTCACTTGTTTCACCTTAAGATAGTTTATATTATTTGTGACTGTTGGCCAGGGTGTTGTTTCTATAATTTCTTTCTCAGCCCATTTATCATTTGTATAAAGGAAGGGTACTGATTTATTTGAGTTAATTTTATGTCCACCCACTTTGCTGAGGTTCTTTATTAGCTGTAGAAGTTCTCTGGCAGAACTTTTGGGGTTGGTTATGTATACTATCATATCATCTGCAAATAGTGATACCTTGACTTCTTCTTTGTCAATTTGTAGTTGCCCAACAGTGGGGAGAGGGAGCTTGTAGAGTCCACCTCCTGTAGAAAGACAGAGCATCAATTGGAGGGATGGGGTTGAGATCCCACAGTCAAAAACTCTGACCCAGAATTGTTCTTGTATAAAAAAACTGCAGGGACAAAAATTGAGAAGAGACTGAGGGAATGGAGATCCAGTGTCTGGCCCAACTTGGAATCCAGCTTAAGGGGAGGCTCCAAGGTTTCACACTATTACTGATGCTGTAGTGTGCATACAGACAGGAACCTAACATGGCTGCCCTTAGAAAGGCCCAATGAGAAGTTGAAAGAGTAAGGTGCAGATACTTACACCCAACCAATTGGCAGAAGCCAGAGTCAAATTAGCTGGAAGCAGCTGAGGAGGAGTATGACACCATAGGAAGACTAGCAGTTTCAACTAAACCAGACACCTGAGATTTCTCAGACACTTGAGTCACTAACCAGGCAGCATACATGAGATGATATGATATCCCTGACACATATGCAGCAGAGAACTGCCTGGTCTGGCCTCAGTGAGAGAAGATGCACCTAATCCTCAAGAGATTTGAGGCCCCAGGAAGTTGGGAGGTCTGATGGGGTGGGGGTGACTTGGGTAGGAACATTCTCTTGGAGACAGTGGAGGAGGTATGAGATGAGTAACAGACAGAGGGCAGACCAGGAGGGAGAATAGTGACCGGACTGTAAAATAAGATTAAATAATAATAATAATAATAATAATAATAATAATAATAATAATAATAATAAATGACAAAAAAAGGAATCAATTCTCAAGATTTGTAGCAACACACATTGCTACTTTCCTCCTAAAGACAAGATATAGGAAAATCCCAGCAGATATGCTACTTTAATACATAACCAACATAAACATGCCAGGCATGACTGCACACACCTTTATTCTCAGCACTCCAGAGGCAGGGGCTGGGAGATCTCTGTAAGTTGAAGGATAACCTCCTCTATGTGTTCTAGGCAGCCAGTCTTCACAGTGAGACCCTGTCTAAAACAAGAAAAATGTAAAAAAGTTTTCTCCCATTTGTTGCAGCCATGTTGCCTCTGGAGACCACATTGGTACCTGTAGCCCATGTTGCCATCAGAGCCCTGTGGAGCCAAGGGCAGTGATGATGCCTCTGGTCCATGCTGCAGTTGAGAACCATGTTGATGACTATGGTTTGCCTGCTACTGGATACCATGCTGAGGACCATGTTCTGTGCTGCCATGCATATATTTGTGGTTTGTGCTGTTGCAAGAAAACATGTAGAACTTTGTGGTCTATGTTGCAAACCATGTAGGATTCCATGATCCATGCTCCCATTGAGTGTAAATAGCAAGGCATTTACTTTTGCCAAGGTATTGACTACAGACTCACAGTTGTGAGTCAGAGACATATAAGGCTTCTGTGACAACCTAAACAAACCAAATTTAGACAACACAGTGCTGATCCAGGATCTCAGTGGTGGTCACAATGTTAGGTGCCCCATCTGTATTTCCATTCACTACCTCTAACATGGAAATTTGATTCTCATGTATCAGGAAATCAAATTTTTCTTAAATATATAAATTGAATTTTACAATTCTGACCTTACAACCACAGTGCCACTAGGAAGAAAAATAAGCAAAATGTAGACAATTGAAATTGACACTTCAGAAGCAACATTTTTCTGGACATAGTTATCAAATTTCTGCTTACATTTTATGGACCATCAACTCTATGTGGAAAGCCTGAAAAAAACAGTTTTCTAGCTAGACAAGTGGCTGCCTTATTAAAAAACAAAAAACAAAAACACAGAGTTTACCAATAAGAAAGTCTGTCAAGTGAAATTAGCATTCTACCTTCAAACTCAGGGTTCTCAATGATTTCCACTTGTCTTAGTCACAGCACATGGCTGTGATTCTATAGAGCTGTTCAATACAAAGAAACAGTAGTGGAGGGAACTGAACTGAACTGAACTGCAGCTGAACAAGAAATTAAAGATAAAAGAAAAGATGTTATGGAGAAAGACCAATGAGACTCAGTGTGCAAAGGTCAACAGCATATAGCATACAGCATTTTACATTAGGAAAAGAAGGATTTGGTTCTTGTCACTGGATTCCCTCCAAGGCCTGCTGAAGCTCCTTGGAATCACAGGAGCACAGTTTCTTAAAAAGATCCCTTCAAACATATCAGAAAATGAACAGCCTCTTTCCTTTGTGTTTGAGTAGCCTGTTTGCATCTGGAATGCAGCAAACACATTATCATATCCTTTGAAATAAGGAATAATGAAAGACAAAAACAAAAAACAAAAACAAAAAACGCTCTTGTCTGACTGCCAATTTTGTTTAGTGGAACCAGTTAGTAACCCACAAGAATGTTATCAGATTCTAATTTTATTCTGGGTCTCCCTTAAACATTCTTATAGCCACATGTCTATACACTCTCTGGGTTTTGACTCCTGGAATTTTTGGTCTACATTCTCTTCTATTTGGTCTCTGCCTCTCTGAGTTAAAAATAGCATACTGAGATGAGAAGCACATGATATTTACTGTTAATATGGCTCCTGATTCCTGGCTACATCTTCCTTGTAAAATTGTAGTGACATGTCTTGACCAGGCTAATGAGAGTTGGTGTGCAGACCTGAGAAGTCAAGCAATTTTGGTTCCTACACAGCTCCCAAGCTTGGGCAGATTCAGCATCAGCTGCCTCTCTCTGTTTCTCCATTGTGTCTTCCCTGCTTACTGGCCATGCGTTGGTCCTCTCATTTTATCTTTGTTTCTTTTCCTCTTATAAGACACACATTTAAGTAATATCAATCATTTAATCCAAAGTTACAATAATTGTCATTTTCAGAAAGCACTCCCTCACCCTGTGCCAGGAATCCAATCAGAAAAATCTGGAATCTCAGAGAACTTCTGTTTTGAAGGTGACAGGCCTGTGTAAAGTGTTTGGTAAAAGTTTCCTGGGCAAGCCGACTGTTATGAGTTTACTTTTGTAGAGACAGAGTTTCACAAGTCAAAGTTTGGCTCATCATCAATAGCAGTGTCTTTGGCCACTTTTCCTTTTATATTTCTGTTCTACCTTTGTGCATTTCCGACATATTCCACTCTTTATTTTTCTCTACTAAAAAAAGTTCTTAGGATTGCCATTGTCTTTTTAAAAATAGCCCTCCTTATTTTACAAAACATTTTGAATACTGTCACGTTGCCAATTGCATCTCAAGGGTTTGTCACACAAAACCAGCCAAATGCATTTAAACTAGCTGGGTTACATTTCAATGCCTCTCCCAGGCTGTATCACCTGGGCAATGAAGCCATTGAATTCTCCTTGGACCAAAACAGACATTCTCAGGTTTTGGAGATAATTAAAAAAAAAAACCTTCTGGCCCAAATAAAAAATAGAAATAAATTTATTCTTTTCTGTCTACATACACAATAAAGGTTTTCATTGTAACATTTTCATATTTATATGTATATACATATATATGAATATATATAATTAAACTTCGCACATTTTAGCACCTTTGTCTCAATTTCTTTTTCCTTTTTCCCCTCTTTCTTCAGTTTGACTCTTATTCCTGAAACTTCTCTCTCTCTCTCTCTCTCTCTCTATATATATATATATATATATATATATGCAATATATTATATATAATTTACATTAGACATAACAGAGGTATTTTATCTTCCTCCAAAAATTTAAGATTGTTATGCTTCTATGAGAACTCCCAGTTCTCTGTCACCATCCTTCTGCCTCACAGTCTTCAACCTTCACACTATGATTATACACAGTTTGCATATAGATTTCTAGTACAAAAGAAATACATTACTTTTTCTAAACATTGATATGATTTTCAGTTCAATGCATTTTTTGTCAATGTTATTTTTTCATACTTATTAGCATCTAATTCCAACTGTAGGCAATAGGAACCACATCACCTTTATTCCTTTAATGTGTAGATGGACATCAGACTAGTTTCATTTCCTAGCTATTGTAATAGTAAACATGGACAGATAAGAATACGAGTGGTACAGTGGTAGGCTTGCTTAGGAAGCCAAGGCCCCTGGGTTAGGTCCCCAGCTCCAAAAAAACCCCCAAAAAAAAAAAAAAAAATAAATACATAAAGTAATAAAAAAAAAAGAATGCGAGTGGTAGGTCTTAAGTCCTTTGAATGTAATTAGCCACCTTTTTTATTCAAAATTTTCTTAAAAACCTACATAAGGAACTTAATAAAATATCCCATTATTGAGACAGTGTAATGTTTATTTTCTGATATTCACTCAATAGAGTTGCAGAAACATTTTGACTAAAGTAAAGTTATTGACTGTTCTTATGATCGTAAAAGGGTCATTGAAGCTGGGTCATCACTGATGTTACAGGTGTTTTCTCCTGTTCTCTGCTTCATTATATTTTTCAAGACAGAAACCATCAGCTTATTTATTTTTCATTTGATTAATTTTCCTTGCTCATATCTAGATACATTGCTTAAGCTGTGTTACTGTTTCAATTCTATGCTTTCTGCCCTTTTAGCCCATTCCCAAATATAGATGGGTTTGTATTTCTGGCAAAAGTCCACGAAAGGAAAATTATGTAAGTTATTTACTGTTATGATAAACTTATCGTAGGGTCTAGAGACATGGCGCTGTGATTGTTAAGAACAGACATTACTCTTTAAGAATTCTCAAGTTTGGATCCCACAACCTACTTCAGGTGTGTCACCACCAACCCTAACTACAGTTCCAGAGGAATCTTATATTCTCTTCTGGCCTCTGTGGGAACTGCATAAGTATATACCCATACACAGATGCATGCATATATATTATTAAAATGAAATTTCTTTTTATACGATAGAGTTTTATTATATAGCCATGTTGGCCTAGAAATTGATATATAGACAAATCTGGACTTAAATTCAATGGTCTTTGTGGTTCTATGTACTGAGTAATAAGATTAAAAGTGTGAAATACCATGCCAGACTGAAAAAATAAATCTTAAAAAGTATTTATTATACCTTAGGAATATAGCAATAGATTGGTTCAATATGGAATGCAAGAATGAATACAGACTATCATAGTTATAGATAAAAATGGTTTTCTAGTTCTTTTGTGTTGCTGAGAAACTTGACACTATTCTGATAACTTGTGCTTCTGTATAAAAATCTAGCTTCAGGAAGAGAAGAGATCACTCAGTGATTTAAGATTGTTTGCTATGCTTCTATGAGAATCCTAATTCAGATCCTAATACACATGAGCTCCACCTTCAAAAAGAATAAAGCAGAGAGTGATGATGGAGGGGGAAACTGGAAGCCTTCATCTGATCAACATATGTACTTGCACACACATGGACATAAATACCAGACATAAACTATACACATTACCCAACACAGACACAGGCACACAGAAAGACAGACAGACAGACAGACACACACACACCCACACACACACACACACACACACACACACGCTCACTCACTGAAACACCCTCCCAAAAAACTCACACACTGAAATACCCACACCCAACCACACACACTGCTTTATCTTCTCAGATCTTTAGAGTATTTTTCAAAGTAGGTGCCTTTGGATTTTTGGATTTTCCACTGAGACTCCTTGGTTATAGATTTTTCCTTTATTATTATTTATTAATTATTTTTGTTTACATTTCAAATGTTATTTCCCTTCCTGGTCTCATCTTCACAAACCCCTTATCCCCCCTCCCATTTACCTCTAAGATGGTGTTCCCCACCCACCCACCCACTCCCCTTCACCCTAAGGCGTCCCCTTCCTAGAGTGTCAAGCCTCCACAGAACCAGTGCCTCCCCTCCCACTGATGCAGATGAGGCAGTACTCTGCTACGTACATATTTGGAGCAAGGGGTCCATGATATACTCTTTAGTTGGTGGTTTAGTCCTTGGTTATAGGTTTTATGCTTAGTACTTAAGACCTCCCAGTTTTGTGAGAATCTGTTTCAATATTAAATTCTTTGTTTGGTGGTGATGCTTTTAGATGTGAATTTTTCATTTTGTTGAAAATATTTTTTCTCACAAATTATATTTGGAAAATATTTTGCCCTCCCTCTACTCCTCCCAGTTCCTCTTCATATTCCCTCACATTCCAATCCACTTCTTTTTCATCTCTCATTATCAAACAAATTCTCTCTCCATATTCCCTCACATTCCAATCCACTTCTTTTTCATCTCTCATTATCAAACAAATTCTCTCTCCATATTCCCTCACATTCCAATCCACTTCTTTTTCATCTCTCATTATCAAACAAATTCTCTCTCCATATTCCCTCACATTCCAATCCACTTCTTTTTCATCTCTCATTATCAAACAAATTCTCTCTCCATATTCCCTCACATTCCAATCCACTTCTTTTTCATCTCTCATTATCAAACAAATTCTCTCTCCATATTCCCTCACATTCCAATCCACTTCTTTTTCATCTCTCATTATCAAACAAATTCTCTCTCCATATTCCCTCACATTCCAATCCACTTCTTTTTCATCTCTCATTATCAAACAAATTCTAAGGGATAAAAATAAAATAAAATATAATCTAAATATGAAGCATACACACACACTTTATAATATTTATACAATATTGTATATAGTATAAGTATGCATACAGACATAAACACATAAATTATACATAGATATATAAATATACACACACTCACATATACATACAAACACACACACACACACACACACACACACACACACACACACACACACACACACACACACACACACACACACACAAAGGACCTGGTATGGACCTTTTCACATCCTGAAGCAAGGCCTGAACATACTATCTCAGCCTCTATGTGTTCATATGAGCTTTACTCATATTGATTTAGAAAGCCTTGTTTGCTTGGTGTCCTACATCTCTTACACTCTTACACTCTTTCTGCCTCCTCTTCCATAGGGTTCCTTAAGCCCTGAGGAGAGTGTTTTGATGGAGAAACATATTTAAAGCTGAGTGTTCAAATGTCTCACATTGTCTGCATAATATTTGGCTTTGGTTCTCTGTCTTCATTACCAATTGTTGCAGGAGAATGCTTCTCTGATGCTGGTAGAGCAAGGCACTGATCTATGAATATAGCAAAATGTCATTAGGAGTCTTTTATTGATAATTGCTATCTTTTGTAAGTACTGTAGTATTTTGTTTTACCCTAAGTCTCTTACCTATTTATTCTTAGTTTTTGTCACTCAAGTAGTATCAAGTATGGATTTCATATCCTGGGATTGATCTTAAGTTGAATTGGTTATTGATTATTTACTCTCACAATCTTTGGGCCACCATTCTCCTAGGATATCTGGTATGCAGGACACCAATGTCTATCAAAAGGGTTTGTTGTTGTTGTTGGGTTAGTATTTATGTTTTGCTTTTTGATTATGTGCCAAGTATCTTCCCATACTAAAGACATCAGCACATATCAGTGAAGACTCTATGTAGGCACCAGCTCATTCTCTCTACATTCAATGAGCTGTTTACATGCTGTTTTCCTTAATGGACCTTTTCCTGTAGTTTTTGGAGAATAACCTATGGTATTGGCAACAGCCTGGGTTGTTTTGTGGTTCAAATGGGATCCATTTGGCCAACAATTTATTTACATTATAACCTTTTTCCCTGAGACTGGAAGCTTTATTGACAAGAAATGTCCAGTTGGGGCTCTATCTTCTCCATTATTTTGCTATTTTATTTATATTGCCCCCATACATGTATACATTTTAGAAAGCTTATACTGTATTGTCAATGTCTAGTGCATTGGGGGCCCTGGGTATGGTCACAAACCATCAGGACACAGGGGGTGCAGAACAAAGACAGATATGAATATGTATTACTACAATTTCCATTTTGGCAAGATACCATAAGATCATTATTCTCATGATACCAGGAACAACTGAGGCAAGACTAAACAAAGAAATATGACTAAACAAAGGTTTCTTTTCAAAATATTCACATAACAAATCACCCCCTCTTCTTTTTTTTAAGAAAAAAGGAAAATTTTTCTTTATTTAGTCTTATTATCAAAGTATACTCACCATAACCAAGAGAGCATGAGAACTGCTTCCAAAGAAACAGGACACAGCAGAACATAGTTTAAGGCCAAGATGATAAAAACATTTTCTTCTCAAGGGTAGCATTCCAGCCCCTACTTGCACCTGTCACCAGTCCTTACTTGACCCTGCCTGGGAGCTGCATTTCTATGTTTCCTCAATTCCTTCTTTTTTCTTTTGTTTTAAATGTAACACTTTCCGAAACATAGCTAAATGTCCTTCTAGGGGTTTAATCATGTAAAAATAAAGCAACATAATACGTAATGTACATAATATTGTGGCAAAACTAGCTCCTCCCAAGCTATGGAAAATACTTTGAAGCCAAGCCTTGGGATCTAATCCTGTCAATTGATCAGCCAATAATTTAGCTATTTCCTCAGAGGTAGTATCTTCTAGTTGTTTACCAAAAGATGTTCGAACATCATATTTCAAGGCCTTAATTACTTTTGTAGCACTATCATTACCTTCTAAATTGGCTTGAATTAACTTCCAATCATGCTCTGTCTCATTATACATATAATGCAGTAACACAAAAAGTAGTAGAATTTCAATCACATCTTAAGTCCACATATTTTTCAATAGATAGCATCTTTCAACTCAACAATTCTACTGTTTGTTTTAAAACATCTACTTGATGTTGAAGTCAATTTAGTTTGCTCTATCCATAACTCACGTGAATCTTTACACCAGTCTTCAAGAAACTGCTTTGTCTAAATAGATGTCTTTAATGATATGCTGGAAACTGTTGCCAAAGTAGCAATAGTAATGAGGCTTAAAATAGTGGCTCCAATGGCTCCAGTAATTCTTTTACTTCTCTTCAGCAGATTATTTTTTCCATCTTTATTAACTTGAGTATTTCTTATTTACATTTCAATTGTTATTTCCCTTCCTGGTTTCGGGGAGAACATCCCAATCCTCCCCCCATTACCACCCTCCTGGCAACAATCACATTAACTGGGGGTTAAGTCTTGGCAGGACCAAGGGCTTCCCCTTCCACTGGTGCTCTTACTAGGCTATTCTTTGCTACGTATGCAGTTGGAGTCCAGGGTCAGTCCATGTATAGTCTTTGGGTAGTGGCTTAGTCCCTGGAAGCTCTGGTTGCTTGGCATTGTTGTTCATTTGGGTCTCAAGCCCCTTCAAGCTCTTTCAGTCCTTTCTAAGATTCCTTCAACGGGGGTCCCGTTCTCAGTTCAGTGGTTTAATGAAGGCATTCACCTATGTATTTGCTGTATTCTGGCTGTATCTCTAAGGAGAGATCTACATCTGGTTCCTGTCGGCCTGCACTTATTTGCTTCATCTATCTTATCTAGTTTGGTCGCTGTATATGTATGGGCCACAGTTGGGGCAGGCTCTGAATGGGTGTTCGTTCTGCCTCTGTTCTAAACTTTGCCTCCCTATTCCCTCCCAAGGGTATTCTTGTTCCCCTTTTAAGAAGGAGTGAAGCATATACAGCCATCCAATTAGATAAGATGGATGAAAAAGTGCAGGTACGACAGGAGACAGATGTAGATCTCTCCTGAGAGACACAGCCAGAATACAGCAAATACAGAGGCGTAATGCCAGCAGCAGCAAAAACCACTGAACTGGAGAATAGGACCCTGTTGAAGGAATCAGAGAAAGAACTGAAGAGCTTTGAAGGCTTTGGAGACCCCATATGTACAACAATGCCAAGCAACCAGAGCTTCCAGGAAGTAAGCCACTACCTAAACACTATACATGGACTGACCCTGGACTCTGACCTCATAGGTAGCAATGAATAGCTTAGTAAGAGCACCAGTGGAAGGGGAAGCCCTGGATCCTGCTAAGACTGAACCCCCAGTGAACTAGATTGTTGGGGGGATGCAGTAAGGGGGGGAGGAAGGGAGGGGAACACCCATAAAGAAGGGGGGAGGGATTAGGATGTTTGCCTGAAACCGGGAAAGGAATAACACTCAAAAATGTATATAAGAAATACCGTTAATAAAAAAAAAGAAAAAGAAAAAAGATATATTGTCAAAATAAAAAAAAAAAGAAGGAGTGAAGCATTTGCATTTTGGTCATCCTTCTTGAGTTTCATGTGTTCTGTGCATCTAGGGTAATTTGAGCGTTTGGGCTAATATCCACTTATTAATGAATGAATACCATGTGTGTTTTTCTGTGATTGGGTTACCTCACTCAGGATGATATTTTTCAGTTCCCTCCATTTGCCTATGAATTTCATAAAGTCATTTTTTTTGATAGTCTTCAGCAGATTATTAAAAAATTCAATAGTTACATGATTAAAAGGATCTTGAGACTAATGACATCACAAATTAACAGGCTATACATATAATTTTTGCTGAATAATCCTAATAGAATCTTGATTCATATTAAACTGAATAGATGAATTAATACATGAATACAAATGACAGTTAATAAAATCAAATCAATTAGTAAAATTAAATCTACCTATTAAAAGCAAACATGGCATAGGAATACAAGTAGTAACTTTTTGTTTCTTAAATGTGGTAAAATTATACTGATAGGCAGATTGAGAAGTTCCAGAAAAGCTTCCATTAGCAAGCACAACTTCTTTTAATGCAGCATCAGTCTTCCACAAATGAGTTTGAAGTGCAGTGGGATCTTCCACAAAGGCCAGTAGATTACCAGCAATGCCACCATCTCCCCACACAATCTCCAAGCATCCATTAAGGTGTTTATTCTCCTCTCCATTCATTCTGGTAACATTAGACAAATCACAAGTTGAAACATTCCATTCTGACCATGTATTAATAAATTGACCATAAGGACCCCAATTCATCCATTTATCTTGAATAATTTTTCCAAATGTGCCAAGGCAATTTTTACAAATGAATGGGTGATATTTTAAACCTATGTAAGTAAATTGATCACAAATAGGATATACTGACTCACTACCAAATGTAATGTTATTCCAATTTGGTTTATAGAACAAGCTGTCAATCACTGTAGACGAGTCCTGGAGCTTGTAACATTTATTCCTGGTAATAGCCAACTTTGATAGCCCATTTGGAGGCATGGTATCTCTCCTAAACATAAAGGCATCTTAGAACCAGCATAAGTAAAATTATCAAAACTCCATCATGCTTATTCAAATAAGTCAAATTATGATAAAATATTTGGAATAGTGTATAACAAATCTGTTTCTCCCCAAGTAACAGGCTCAAATAAAGGTGAATTAGGAATATAAGCCCAATAACTCACATTGGCCTCAGCAGAAGATAGTGTAAGTAAAGCCCAAAGCACACATTGCTAAAAATAAATGCTCAGCAGTAAAGGACTTTTCCGTACAAGACAACATTTTTTTGTTCTTCAGTGGTTAAATGCTTCACCTGACCCGACGTAGGTAATGGGATTGTCACTGCACATATCCTTCTCTGTCATCTTTTATCAACCTTAAGAGAAGCCATGGCCTCCGTAACAGAGGACACCTCCTTCAGGTGGTGAAGGACTTCCATCAGGAGAAAATACAGCTGGTTTAATTGGATTCCTACGGGGGTAGGACACAGTTCTTATCAGTTCGTGCTTGAATTCATCTTCTGGATAACCAGAATTCTCTCCCATCCTGTAACGAGACAAAACCCTATCTCCTACCTAAATACAGTAATGTCTCTTCCTGTCATTCAGTATCTCAGGCAATTTTTATCCATACTGGCTGTTCCATGCCTTCAGGGGGAAGTTCAATAAAGTCTCTATCTGCTCTTGATGAAACTTCACCTTGAGGTAAATTAAGAAAAGTAATAAAAAATAATACTTGTGCCAATATAGCTCTGGGATTAGTCTGCAAACTCCATTCAGGCTGTGTAAGGTCATCTCTTTTCCTCCTTTTAAATTTTATAATTTGCTGTTTCAAGGTATGGTGAACTTTTTCAACAAAAGCATGTCCTTGTGAATTATATTCTATACCAGAAATATGTATGATATGATATTGTTGACAAAATTGTTTAAATTTATAAGAAATATATGTTGGTCCATTATCAGTTAAATTTTAGAGGGCAGTCCCATAACAGCAAACATTTTGCATTCTCCAGGAAATGGCGTAGCCCATACAAATTTTGAAAAAGTATCTATGCTTACATGTATATATGAAAGGCAACCAAACTCAAAAATATGGGTTACATTCATCTGCCACAACTCATTAGGTTGCATTCCTCTGGGATTAGTGCCAGACAGAATACATCTTATATATAAAGGCTTAGAAATAGGACAATTGGCAATAATTTGTTTGGATTGAGAATAGGGAATTACATATTTAATATTTAAATATCCTGCATTGGCATGATTATGATTATATTCTTTTTTTTATTAACTTGAATATTTCTTATATACATTTCGAGTGTTATTCACTTTCCCGGTTTCCGGGCAAACATCCCCTTCCCCCATCCCCTTCCTTATGGGTGTTCCCCTCCCCACCCTCCCCCCATTGCCGCCCTCCCCCCAACAGTCTGGTTCACTGGGGGTTCAGTCTTAGCAGGACCCAGGGCTTTCCCTTCCACTGGTGCTCTTACTAGGATATTCATTGCTACCTATGAGGTCAGAGTCCAGAGTCAGTCCATGTATAGTCTTTAGATAGTGGCTTAGTCCCTGGAAGCTCTGGTTGCTTGGCATTGTTGTACATGTGGGGTCTCGAGCCCCTTCAAGCTCTTCCAGTTCTTTCTCTGATTCCTTCAACGGGGGTCCTATTCTCAGTTCAGTGGTTTGCTGCTGGCATTCGCCTCTGTATTTGCTGTATTCTGGCTGTGTCTCTCAGGAGAGATCTACATCTGGCTCCTGTCGGCCTGCACTTCTTTGCTTCATCCATCTTGTCTAATTGGGTGGCTGTATATATATGGGCCACATGTGGGGCAGGCTCTGAATGGGTGTCCCTTCAGTCTCTGTTTTAATCTTTGCCTCTCTCTTCCCTGCCAAGGGTATTCTTGTTCCCCTTTTAAAGAAGGAGTGAAGCATTCACATTTTGATCATCCGTCTTGAGTTTCATTTGTTCTAGGCATCTAGGGTAATTCAGGCATTTGGGCTAATAGCCACTTATCAATGAGTGCATACCATGTATGTCTTTCTGTGATTGGGTTAGCTCACTCAGGATGATATTTTCCAGTTCCAACCATTTGCCTACGAATTTCATAAAGTCGTTGTTTTTGATAGCTGAGTAATATTCCATTGTGTAGATGTACCACATTTTCTGTATCCATTCCTCTGTTGAAGGGCATCTGGGTTCTTTCCAACTTCTGGCTATTATAAATAAGGCTGTGATGAACATAGTGGAGCACGTGTCTTTTTTATATGTTGGGGCATCTTTTGGGTATATGCCCAAGAGAGGTATAGCTGGATCCTCAGGCAGTTCAATGTCCAATTTTCTGAGGAACCTCCAGACTGATTTCCAGAATGGTTGTACCAGTCTGCAACCCCACCAACAATGGAGGAGTGTTCCTCTTTCTCCGCATCCTCGCCAGCATTTGCTGTCACCTGAGTTTTTGATCTTAGCCATTCTCACTGGTGTGAGGTGAAATCTCAGGGTTGTTTTGATTTGCATTTCCCTGATGACTAAAGATGTTGAACATTTTTTTAGGTGTTTCTCAGCCATTCGGCATTCCTCAGCTGTGAATTTTGTTTAGCTCTGAACCCCATTTTTTAATAGGGTTATTTGTCCCTGTGGTCTAACTTTTGAGTCCTTTGTATATTTTGGATATAAGGCCTCTATTCTGTTGTAGGATTGGTAAAGATCTTTTCCCAATCTGTTGGTTGCTTTTTTGTCCTAACCACAGTGTCCTTTGCCTTACAGAAGCTTTGTAGTTTTATGAGATCCCATTTGTCGATTCTTGATCTTAGAGCATAAGCCATTGGTGTTTTGTTCAGGAAATTTTTTCCAGTGCCCATGTGTTCCAGATGCTTCCCTAGTTTTTTTCTATTAGTTTGAGGTGTCTGGTTTGATGTGGAGGTCCTTGATCCACTTGGACTTAAGCTTTGTACAGGGTGATAAGCATGGATCGATCTGCATTCTTCTACATGTTGACCTCCAGTTGAACCAGCACCATTTGCTGAAAATGCTATCTTTTTTCCATTGGATGGATTTGGCTCCTTTGTCAAAAATCAAGTGACCATAGGTGTGTGGGTTCATTTCTGGTCTTCAATTCTATTCCATTGGTCTATCTGTCTGTCTCTGTACCAATACCATGCAGTTTTTATCACTATTGCTCTGTAATACTGCTTTGAGTTCAGGGATAGTGATTCCCCTGAAGTCCTTTTTTTTATTGTTGAGGATAGTTTTAGCTATCCTGGGTTTTTTGTTATTCCAGATGAATTTGCAAATTGTTCTGTCTAACTGTTTGAAGAATTGGATTGGTATTTTGATGGGGACTGCATTGAATCTGTAGTTCGCTTTTGGTAAAATGGCCATTTTTACTATATTAATCCTGCCAATCCATGAACATGGGAGATCTTTCCATCTTCTGAGGTCTTCTTCAATTTCTTTCTTCAGAGTCTTGAAGTTCTTATTGTACAAATCTTTTACTTGCTTGGTTAAAGTCACACCGAGATACTTTATATTATTTGGGTCTATTATTAGAAGGTGTGCTTCCCTAATTTCTTTCTGGCTTGTTTCTCTTTTGTGTAGAGGAAGGCTACTGATTTATTTGAGTTAATTTTATACCCAGCCACTTTGCTGAAGTTGTTTATCAGCTTTAGTAGTTCTCTGGTGGAACTTTTGGGATCACTTAAATATACTATCATATCATCTGCAAATAGTGATATTTTGACTTCTTCTTTTCCGATCTGTATCCCCTTGACCTCCTTTTTGTTGTCTGATTGCTCTGGCTAGAACTTCAAGAACTATATTGAATAAGTAGGAGAGAGGCAGCCTTGTTCTAGTCCCTGATTTTAGTGGGATTGCTTCAAGTTTCTTCCATTTAGTTTAATGTTAGCCACTGGTTTGCTGTATATGGCTTTTACTATGTTTAGGTATGGGCCTTGAATTCCTATTCTTTCCAGGACTTTTATCATGAAGGGGTGTTGAATTTTGTCAAATGCTTTCTCAGCATCTAATGAAATGATCATGTGGTTTTGTTCTTTCAGTTTGTTTATATAATGGATCACGTTGATGGTTTTCCCTATATTAAACCATCCCTGCATGCCTGAGATGAGGCCTACTTGATCATGGTGGATGATTGTTTTGATGTGCTCTTGGATTCAGTTTGCCAGAATTTTGTTGAGTATTTTTGCATCGATGTTCATAAGGGAAATTGGTCTGAAGTTCTCTTTCTATGTTGGGTCTTTGTGTGGTTTAGGTATAAGAGTAATTGTGGCTTCATAGAAGGAATTCGGTAGTGCTCCATCTGTTTCAATTTTGTGGAATCGTTTGGATAATATTGGTATGAGGTCTTCTATGGAGGTCTGATTGAATTCAGCACTAAACCCGTCTGGACCTGGGCTCTTTTTGGTTGGGAGACCTTTAATGACTGCTTCTATTTCCATAGGAGTTATGGGGTTGTTTAATTGGTTTATCTGTTCCTGATTGAACTTGGGACCTGGTGTCTGTCTAGGAAATTGTCCATTTCTGTAGATTTTCAAGTTTTGTTGAATATAGGCTTTTATAGTAAGATCTGATGATTTTTTGAATTTCCTCTGAATCTGTAGTTATGTCTCCTTTTCATTTCTGATTTGTTAATTTGGACACACCTCTCTGTGTCCTCTCGTTAGTCTGGCTAAGGGTTTATCTATCTTGTTGATTTTCTCAAAGAACCAACTTTTGGTTCTGTTGATTCTTTCTATGGTACTTTTTGTTTCTACTTGGTTGATTTCAGCTCTGAGTTTGATTATTTCCTGCCTTCTACTCCTCCTGGGTATATTTGCTTCTTTTTGTTCTAGAGCTTTTAGGTGTGCTGTCAAGCTCCTGACATATGCTCTTTCCTGTTTCTTTCTGCAGGCACTCAGCGTTATGAGTTTTCCTCTTAGCACAGCTTTCATTGTGTCCCAAAACTTTGGGTATGTTGTACCTTCATTTTCATTAAATTCTAAAAAGTTTTTAATTTCTTTCTTTATTTCTTCCTTTACCAGGTTATCATTGAGTAGAGCATTGTTCAATTTCCACGTATATGTGGGCATTCTTCCCTTATTGTTAGTGAAGACCAGCTTTAGGCCTTGGTGGTCCGATAGCACGCATGGGATTATTTCTATCTTTCTGTACCGGTTAAGGCCCGTTTTTTGACCAATTATATGGTCAATTTTGGAGAAAGTACCATGAGGAGCTGAGAAGAAGGTATATCCTTTTGCTTTAGGATAGAATATTCTATAAATATCCGTTAAGTCCATTTGGCTCATGACTTCTCTTAGTCTGTCTACATCTCTGCTTAATTTCTGTTTCCATGATCTGTCCATTGATGAGAGTGGGGTGTTGAAATCTCCCACTATTATTGTGTGAGGTGCAATGTGTGTTTGAGCTTTAGTAAGGTTTCTTTTACGTATGTAGGTGCCCTTGTATTTGGGGCATAGATATTTAGGATTGAGAGTTCATCTTGGTGGATTTTTCCTTTGATGAATATGAAGTGTCCTTCCTTATCTTTTTTTGATGACTTTTAGTTGAAAAATTGATTTTATTTGATATTAGAATGGCTACTCCAGCTTGGTTCTTCCGACCATTTGCTTGGAAAGTTGTTTTCCAGCCTTTCACTCTGAGGTAGTGTCTGTCTTTTTCTCTGAGGTGTGTTTCCTTTAGGCAGCAGAATGCAGGGTCCTCGTTGTGTATCCAGTTTGTTAATCTGTCTTTTTATTGGGGAGTTGAGGCCATTGATGTTCAGAGATATTAAGGAATAGTGATTATTGCTTCCTGTTATATTCATATTTGGATGTGAGGTTATGTTTGTGTGCTTTCCTTCTCTTTGTTTTGTTTCCAAGATGATTAGTTTCTTGCTTCTTCTAGGGTATAGCTTGCCTCCTTGTTTTGGGCTTTACCATTTATTATCCTTTGTAGTGCTGTATTTGTAGAAAGATATTGTGTAAATTTGGTTTTGTCATGGAATATCTTGGTTTCTCCATCTATGTTGATTGAGAGTTTTGCAGGATACAGTAACCTGGGCTGGCATTTGTGTTCTCTTAGGGTCTGTATGACATCAGTCCAGGATCTTCTGGCCTTCATAGTTTCTGGCGAAAAGTCTGGTGTGATTCTGATAGGTCTGCCTTTATATGTTACTTGACCTTTTTCCCTTACTGCTTTTAATATTCTTTCTTTATTTTGTGCGTTTGGTGTTTTGACTATTATGTGATGGGAGGTGTTTCTTTTCTGGTCCAATCTATTTGGAGTTCTGTAGGCTTCTTGTATGCCTATGGGTATCTCTTTTTTTAGGTTAGGAAGTTTTCTTCTATGATTTTGTTGAAGATATTTACTGATCCTTTGAGCTGGGAGTCTTCACTCTCTTCTATACCTATTATCCTTAGGTTTGATCTTCTCATTGAGTCCTGGATTTCCTGTATGTTTTGGACCAGTAGCTTTTTCCGCTTTACATTATCTTTTACAGTTGAGTCAATGATTTCTATGGAATCTTCTGCTCCTGAGATTCTTTCTTCCATCTCTTGTATTCTGTTGGTGAAGCTTGTATCTACAGCTCCTTGTCTCTTCTTTTGGTTTTCTATATCCAGGGTTGTTTCCATGTGTTCTTTCTTGATTGCTTCTATTTCCATTTTTAATTCCTTCAACTGTTTGATTGTGTTTTCCTGGAATTCTTTCAGGGATTTTTGTGTCTCCTCTCTATGGGCTTCTACTTGTTTATTTATGTTTTCCTGGAATTCTTTCAGGGATTTTTGCGTCTCCTCTCTATGGGCTTCTACTTGTTTATTTATGTTTTCCTGGAATTCTTTCAGGCATTTTTGTGATTCCTCTCTGTAGGCTTCTACTTGTTCTCTAAGGGAGTTCTTCACGTCTTTCTTGAAGTCCTCCAGCATCATGGTCAAATATGATTTTGAAACTAGATCTTGCTTTTCTGGTGTGTTTGGATATTCCATGTTTGTTTTGATGGGAGAATTGGGCTCCGATGGTGCCATGTAGTCTTGGTTTCTGTTGCTTGGGTTCCTGCGCTTGCCTCTCGCCATCAGGTTATCTCTAGTGTTACTTTGTTCTGCTATTTCTGACAGTGGCTAGACTGTCCTATAAGCCGGTGTGTCAGGAGTGCTGTAGACCTGTTTTCCTCTTTTCTTTCAGCCAGTTATGGGGACAGAGTGTTCTGCTTTCGGGCGTGTAGTTTTTCCTCTCTACAGGTCTTCAGCTGTTCCTGTGGACCTGTGTCTTGAGTTCACCAGGCAGGTCACTTGCAGCAGAAAAGTTGGTCTTACCTGTGGTCCCGAGGCTCAAGTTCGCTCGCGGGGTGCTGCCCACGGGCTCTCCGCGGTGGCAGCAACCAGGAAGATCTGTGCCGCCCCTTCCGGGAGCCTCCGTGCACCAGGGTTCCAGATGGAGTTTGGTGTTTTCCTCTGGAATCAGTAATGTGTGCAGAGAGCAGTCTCTTCTGGTTTCCCAGGCATGTCTGCCTCTCTGAAAGTTTAGCTCTCCCTCCCACGGGATTTGGGTGCAGAGAACTGTTTATCCGGTCTGTTTCCTTCAGGTTCCAGCGGTGTCTCAGGCAGGGGTCCTGCTGCTCCTGGGCCCTCCCCCACGGGCACCCAGAGCCTTATACAGTTTCCTCTTGGGCCAGGGATGTGGGCAGGGGTGGGCAGTGTTGGTGGTCTCTTCCACTCTGCAGCCTCAGGAGTGCCCACCTGACCAGGCGGTGAGGTCTCTCTCCCACGGGGTCTGGGAGCAGAGAGCTGCTGCGGGCCGGGATCCGCGGGTGTGGGACTTCCGGTAAACACAGGACGTGCCCGGTCCTAGAGGAATTCTGCCTCTGTGTGTCCCAATTTCACCAGGCAGTTCATTTGCAGCAGATAAGTTGGTCTTACCTATGGTCCCGAGGCTCAAGTTCGCTCGAGGAGTGCTGCCCACGGGCTCTCCGCGGCGGCCGATTATATTCTTCTTCTGTGGTAGCAAATGTCACTAACTGGTCTACCATGTGATTGCCAAATGTTAAACGTCCTGGCAATTTTGAATGTGATCTAATATGAGTAATAAATATTCTAGAGTTTTGTAATAACAATAGTCCTCTAATATGTGAGAATAAAAAATTTAATATGGGCTTAAATGTAGAAACAACAGCAGTTGTAATTCTGTACTACTCCTATAACATAAGCTGAATCAGCTATAATATTTACATCATGAGTCAAATCCTGTGATACATGAATTACTGCTAATAATTCATTTTGTTGTACTGACCCAAAAGAAGAATCTTGTACCCAAAATGTATCTTTGGTCCAATAAGTACTCTTGGTTTTAGAGCCATCAGTAAACACAGTAACAGCAGATGGTAATGGATCAACAGAAATAAGTGTATTTATCACAAACTTTTGTTTTCTAAAGAAATCCCATTATTTACTATTTGGAAAATGAAATTCAATATTTCCAGTGTAAGAAATCATGACTAATTGAAAAACTTCAGAATCTGCATTAAATATTCCACTTTATTTTTGCTTAATGAGAAAACAAAAGCAGCACAATCATATCCCCACAGTGTAACAGGTCTTTGTCTGCCTTGTTGAACAATTAAAGAAAGTTGTTCCTCATAAGGGAGAAAGGAAGAGGAAGAAGGGGGAGGAGGAGGAGGAGGAGTAGGAGGAGGAGGAGGAGGAGGAAGAGGAGGAGGAGGAGGAAGAGGAGGAGAAAAGAAAGAAAGAAAGAAAGAGAGAAAGAAAGAGAGAAAGAAGGAAGATGGTGGGGAAATGAATCCCAGTGATGTTCTGTTATACGAATGGATTGATGCCTTTGTCATTGGTGGGACTTCCTCATGAAGCAGGTGGGAATGAGCACAGAGATCCATGGCCAGACAGCTCTGAAGCAAATGTCTCCAACAGGTCCCTCCCTCTCAGAGCTGGGGGAACCCCTTAGAAGAAGAGGTAAAGAGGGTGGAGGAGTCAGGGGAATAGAAGATACCAGGAGACTATGGCCTTCTAGAGCCTCTGAAGTAGCTGGATAAGGTTCATGTGAGTTCACAGAGAATGAAGCAGTAAGAATAGAACCTCCAGTGGTCTGCAGTGGGTCCACTGTGGGGACACACACACACACACACACACACACACACATATATATATATATATATATATATATATATATATATATATATATATGCTTCCAGCTTAGTGTTTTTATAGAATTTCTGAGTGTATGATGTCTCTTGTTTTTGTGTCTCACTCTTGAGCTCTTTCCCTTCTATTGATTCACATTGTTAAAACTGATGTAATTTTTTGTTGTTTATTTTCTTGCTGTATATTTTTTTATTGGGTTTTGTTGTTATCTTTTAGTAGTCTGTTCTTTTTTAAGGAGAAGAAGAAGGGGAGTAGATCCAGATGGGAAGGGATATGTGGTGAGTTTAGGGGGACTGGGAAGGAAAAGGAAATTGTGATCAGGATATATGGTAAAAAGAAAAGTATTTATAATAAAATAAAAGAAGCTGCCAACTTTGAAATTCCAGGTAGAAGACTGAAAGTTCATTTGAGAACTCTAACCAGATGTAAAAGAAAAAAGAAAATAAACATTTCATAGTTTACTTATATCATTGATATAAAGACACAGATTAATGGAATGGATGGAAAAACAGGATCCATCCTGCTGTATCTAAGAACCACAACTTAACATCAAAGATAGCCATAACCTTAGGGTAAAAGAATGAAGAAAGATATTCTAAGGCAATGAACCTAAGAAATAAAATAGTGTAGCCATTTTAATATTTAACAAAACATATTTTAAACCTAAACAAAGCAGAGGAGACAGGAAAAGGCACTATATACCATAAACGGAAAAATCCACAAGAATTATATACCAATTTCTCTTAAGAACAGAGGCATTCATTTTTAAATTAATTATTTGTAAACCAAATCAAAGAGAAAACATAAAGACAATCCACTATGATCAAGTAGAATTAATCCAAGAGATGCAAGAGTTCAACAAACATAAATTAGTAAGAATAAACCACCATGTAAACAAAAATGACCTGGAGACACTAGTGATACAAGGGACACATTTCAGCATAATCATGGCAATCAATCCACAGAATGCCTACAGCCAAATCAAGCTAAATGGAAAGAAATTTGTCTTACTTAGGATTTTACTGCAGTGAACAGTAAAGTAAAACCAATGCAAGTCTTATAAAGTACAAAACTTAATTGGGGCTGGATTACAGGTTCAGAGGTTCAATTCATTATCATCAAGGCAGGAGCATGTCAGCATCTAGGCAGGCACAGTGCAGAAAGAGCTGAGTGTTCTACATCTTCATCTGAAGGCTGCTAGAAGAATACTGACTTCCAGTTAGCTCAGATGAGGGTCTTAAGTTCACACCCATAGTGACATACCTACTCGAACAAGGCCACACCTTCTAATAGTGCCAATCCCTGGGCCAAGCATATATAAACCATCACAAAGCTCAAAACATTTCCACTAAAATCAGAATCAACGTAATGATGTCCACTCTCTCCAATCATATTAAATATAGTTCTTAAACTCTTAGCCAGAGTAGTAAGACAAATGAAATAAGATCAAGTGGATACAAATTGGGAAAGTGTCATTATTTGCAGATGATATGATTATACAAATACATAACCTGAAAAATTCCAGTGAGAAATTCCTACAGCTGATTAACACTTTTAGCAAAGTAGCAGGACATAAAAATAACTCCCAAAAATCAGTACCCTTCCTATATAAAAATGACAAATTAACTGAATAAGAAATTAAGGAAACAATACCTTTCACAATAATCTTAAATAATATAAAATATATTGGAGTATCTCTAACCAAGAAAGTGAAATATTTTTATGATAAAAACTTTAAGACATTGAAGAAATTGAAGGAGATATCAGAAGATAGGTAGATCACCAATTCTGTCTTAATCAGTGTTCTACTGCTGTGAAAAAAATCATAACCACTAAAGCTCTTTAAATGAAAGTATTTAATTGTGTCTGGCTTACAATTTCAGAGTCTTAGTCTATTGTCATCATGGCAGGAAATGTGTCAGAATGCATGTAGACATGGTAGCATAGTAGTAAACTGAGTGTTTTATATCTGGATCCCCAGGCAGCATAAAAAAAAAAAAAAGAGAGAGAGAGAGAGAGCTACTGAACCTGCCTTGGGCCCTGGAAACTTCAAAGCCTGTCTCTGGTAACATATTTTCTTCCAAAAGGCCACACCTACTCCAACAATGCCGCATCTCCTAATACCTGCCAAAGAGCGTTATTCGGTTTCATGAGATTCCATATATTAATATTTTATCTTAGTATCTGTGCTAACAGTGTTATGTTCAGAAAATCAACCTCTTGAAATGGGCTCTGAGTAGTAGAAAGTCTGGATACTATCTAGAAGCAATTAACTGGTGACACATGGGGGATTGACAGAGTTCTCATTGCCATTTTGACTATCAGAAAAGGACCTAATAGCAGTCCTAGTATAAAAGAGCTTAGTAAACACTGATATGGTTTTAGGAATTCATATAGGATCATCATTAAGAATTAAGAAGTCATCCATTTGTCTATGGCATCACTACAAGACAGTACATCTTCATAGATCTGCAGAGATCTGCTCAAACGGGTGGGTTAATATCTAGTGGTTGTTATATATGTTTAATAATAACATGGAAGGCATACTAAAAGCAGGAATCTTTCCTAAAATGATTTTTTCTAGGTCTTGCCTATGGGAGCTTTCTCTCTCTCTAATGCTCTCTCTCTCTCTCTCTCTCTCTCTCTCTCTCTCTCTCTGTGTGTGTGTTTGTGTGTGTGTATGTGCACATGTGTGTGTGTACATGGTGTGTATGTGTGTGTGCACATACATGTGTACAAACATATGCACAAACATATATCAGGATAGTTTTCTAGTAAAAGCAATCATATACCATCACCCTCTCCTGTAAGAATAAGTCCAAGTGGGTTTAACTTAGATAGGATATGACCCTAAGAAAAGCTGTATTCTCCAGATACTTTGTTAAACTAAAAAAACATGGATATTACATAGATCATTATGGCGGTTTCTTTGGCTATTTTCCACTCTCTTAAGAATTTTTTTATATTACACTGAAAGTAAGTTTTTAGCATTGGGAGATATGGAGTCTGAAGTGGCCACATCCTTTAGCAAGACTTGACTTAACAGTAGTTGAAGGGGAACACCAACCCATTCACAAAAGTTTCAACTCAAAATTTGTCTTGCATCCAAGATGTGTAGAAATAAAGATAGAACAGAGATTGAGGAATGGCCAAGCAATGACTTGTCCAACTTGAGACCCATCCTGTGGAATGAGTCTCCCAGAGAACAATCTTTGACACTATTAATGATACTCTGCTATACTAGTAGAGAGGTGCCTAGTATAACTGTCTTCTGAGAGGCTTCATTTAGCAGCTGATGGAACCAGATGAAGAGACCTATTTGGCTGTGGAGCCAATATTGAGTGAAGCTTGAAAACTCTTGTGGAAGAGCAGGGAGAAGAATTAGGGGAGCCAGAGAGTTCATGGACTCCACCACAAGGAGAACCACAGTCAACTACTCAGGGCCAATGGGGGCTTGCAGAGATTAAACCACCAACAAAGGATTATTCTTGGGCTGGGCTTAGGCCACCTGCACATATGTAGCAGATGTACATGTGAGTCTCCTAACAATTGGAACTAGGACTCTGACTTCAACTTTGTTGCCTACGTTTGGATCTCTTTCCCCTAGCTGGGCTGCCTTATTTGGCCTCAGTGAGAGAGGATGCACTTAGTTCTGCTGAGATGTGATATGGCAGGGCATGTTGGTACTCAAGGTGGGCCTCCACTTTTCCGAGAGGAAAAAGAGGTGGGGGAAGAGGGGAAGATGGCACCGAAAGGAGAGTAGGCAGGGGGCTGCAATCAAGATGTAAAGTGAATAAAGAGGGAAAGAAAGCTTCTAGTAGAAAAATATGCGTGGAAAAAAGCAAAAATCAGATTTGATGACAAAATGCTTCAAGTTTGAGATACAGTCCTTCAAATGTAATGATTCTTAACCTGTAGGTCACACTCCATACAGGGGTTGACATGTCAAATATTTTGTACTTCCGATACTTACATTATGATTCATAACAGTAGCAAAATTACATCTAGAAAGTAGCAACAAAATTACTGTGTGCGTAGGGTTCACCACAACATGAAAAACTATATTAAAGTGTTGCAGCATTAGGAAGATTGAGAGTCAGTGTTAATGTATAACTGCATCTAGTTTTAGATAAGTTTTATACAATTGGTAGGAACTTAATATTTTGTTTATACAGTAAACATCATAATAGAATTTACATTATAAATATAGTAATGCAATTTCTGCATGGAGAGATTCCTTTTAGATAATCTGCTTATTTTGCCATGATTATTGTTCAAATACATTGTTCAAGTAAAACCAGTACTACATGGAAACAGAAATTGTTCCTCTGCAAGATTTTCTATACATAAATTTGAAAGTAAAATGCTAACTAGCATATTTTACCTGCATACCAAAGCCAGTGATAGCCATTCTTTTACGGAAAACTACAGAATAATTCAAAAGAATGTGGAAAATATGAGCAGAATTCCTCAGTCTTGCCACATGTGCCTGGCACCTAGATCTGGATTATGCATTCCAATTACTGAAGACCCTTAGGAATCTGGGAGCCCTTGATCTAACTATGAGAAAAGACAAAAAACCAATATGTTTAAAATGAGTCTGTGGAGATTTCTCAGTGCCATGCATCTATAATCCTAAGAAAATTGCTTTTAAAAATAGGGATTTACAAGAGTAGTTTATATATCAATAAACACATGTATATATGTTATATTTATCAAAACAGTACCTGCGAGTCTGCAAAAATGAATTCATATTAGAAGAATTCCTGTGGGAAGAGTGCTAAAGTGAAATAGAAAAATCTAGCAAAACCATCGAGGTGTGAGGCAGTACAAATAAAGACTGCAGCAGAAATCTGTATAAATATAAGCCATTTAGACAAGTATTTGAATAACAAAGAGATCAACCAAATTGTGTGGTTATATCAGAGGTGGACAACCTTTCTGTCAGTAATCAGATGGCAAGAGTTTCAAGTTGCACAAACCAATATGGAGGCACACACACACACACACACACACACACACACACACACACACACTAATGCAATAATCATCAAAAGGAAGAATTCCAAAAATCGACAATTGAATTTGGGAGTTTAAAGTCAATGCTCCTAATTAAGTGGTCCATTGTAAATGTTTCTCTCTGTGATGGGATATTTGTTGCTGGTCCAAATCCACATGTTGAAGATTTCAGCCTAAACTTAACATTCTATGTAGAGAAGGACTGATGTTACATAATGCACATTAAGCTATGTTATGAAGGTGAAACCATATTTTTCAGGAATTACTTCATTTTAAAAATGTATTGGGGAGATTGTTCTACAATGCCTATGTTCAAGTGGGTATATTTTGTATTAGGGTGATCCTAGTAGACTCAAATAGTCAATAGGTAAGTTCCCCATTGCATTGAAGCCTTATCTCATGCACAGGGAGGAATAGATCTTAAAGTGTGTTAAAGAAATGTGTCCCTATTTAGGAGTTTGCATGTGAAATGAAGGTACAAAAGTCTATATAGCAAATGAAGGTATAGACACTTATGACCATCGGGTTTTTTTTTTTTTTTCTGTAACAAACATGAGGTTTATTGATAGGAAGCAGTGCACTGGGATTGAGACTCATATCCCATGCAGGGGCAGAGGAATTCGACCCTGAGAGGCTGGGAGAAAGGGTATTTAAAGGAAGAAGCCACAACCCAAGGGGGCAGGTATAGCGTCATTGGAAAATGACAAGGAGAAGCTTCCTGTCTCTCAAGATTGCTTAACTTTATGGTCCGCTAGTTCCTAGAAGCTTCCTGCTTCTAAAGGTTGCTTTCTAAGATTTTAATCTAACTTTATGGTCAGCTAGTTCCTGGAAGAAGCTTCCTCTTATCTTTACTAGGTTGGGATCACCTATCTAAGGGCCTTATCTTAACCCCTTTTATCTGGATCCTGGGAGAGCAGGCTCAAGAAATGTGACCCTTTATTTACTTACAGGTAGAGGGCAGAGTCTGGAATTTGAGGTATTTAGGGCTTCTTAGGGGTGAGACAGCATTCCTGAACTTCTGGCTTTTTGGCTGTATTTTTTATTCTTTAATTCCCCACTTCTTCTACTGGCTAGTTCTAATCATAGAACTAAATTTTAGTATCTTTATATTATTGGCTCTCTTGTCCTCCTAAAGCATGATACTGTTGGCATAACATCAAAATCTGAACAGTACTCACTCTTTCTCTAATGAAGGTAACTAGTTTATTTAACACACATGGACCTATAATCAGAAGCAGAAGCGAAACTAAGAAGGGTCCCATAAGGGAAGATATCAGAGAAGTCATCCAAGGAGATCTACTAAACCAGCTCTTGAACCATCCCTGATGCTCTTCTCGGTCTCTGTCTTTTGTCTAACCTTTCACTAAGTTTACTCATGGAGTCTTTAATTACTCCTGAATGGTCTACATAGAAGCAATATTCTTTTCTTTAGTGTAGCACTCTTTCTTTAAGGAATATCAGGTCTAATCTTCACTTATTCTGAAGGACTACCTCTGAGAGGGAGGTTAGGTATTCTTGGAGGTCAGCTAAAAAAAGTCTTTTTCACTCTTTTTATATCTAAGTCAATGGCAGTTCTGAATTCTCCATAAGCTTTGTGTTGCAGGGCAACAGCAGATGTCCTTGTAGCTGCCCTTGCAGCACCTAGATTCAGCCTTAGGATAGCCCTAAGTAATTCTCAACTCTCTTTTTTGTCTAAGTCTTTAACATTAGGATTCCAACCTGGACACTATCTGAACCTACACACAAAGATCATGACTGCCTTTTAGAACTTCTAAACTTATACAGGTTGTGATCCCTGAGGCACAGTCCCAAGAAGTGTTAGGAGTACTAACATATGCAATGTTATATCATTTGCAATAGAAATCAAGTCTATCCGCACACCTAACCTGATGGAACCCAGGGCAAACATGAAATTCTTGTTTTAAAGCACACTCCTCAAGTGAGCATTATAGCAAACCCCCAGTCATATCTCTGATGTATCCACTTATCTGAAGTTCAAGTCTAGGGAGCTTTTGTAAGATCTGAGTGTCCCTCTAGGTCCCAGCTCTCAGCCCCAAGTTCTAGTACGTGGCTGGTGAGAGCTGAGACTTGACGTCTGTCAGGGTGGTCAGCAGCACCAGGTACGGTCCTTTCCAGTGAGGCTCGAGTGTCTGGACTCTGTGCCATTGTATGTATCTAGAGTCTCTGACCTGGAACTGATGAGATGTCTTGGGGGTCCCCGGGGCATAGGCTGCTGTCAGCTGTGACTAGACTTCTTTCTGTATTACTTGTAGGTCTTTTAGCCTGGCATACAAATCATTATTACTATGACATGTTGGCTCAGTAACATCATCTAATACAGTCAGAGGAGCTGAGGCCCCATATAAGATCTCAAAGTAGGTAAGGCTGAATATGGAAGGGGTATTTCTTGCTCTGAAGAGAGCAAGAGGGAAGGAGTGCCACCCAGTCTGTGCCAGTCTCCATGGGAAATTTGGTCAGGGTCTCTTTTAGAGTTTTATTTATTTACTCTACCTGTCCTGAACTTTGAGGTCTGTAAATACAACATAATTTCTAATCGACCTCTAAATACTTGGCCACACCCTGGCTTACCTTGGCAACGAAAGTAGGGCCGATGTCTGACCAGATTACCCTGGGCACTACAGACCAGGGGAAGATTTCTTCCAGCATCTTCTTGATTACTACTGAAGCCATCTCATGCTTGGTGAGGAAAGCTTCTATCTATTCCTGAAAAGGTATCTACAAACACTAGGAGATACTGTGATCATATTTTCCTGTTTTTATCTCAGTGAAGTTCACTTTGACTTCCCACTAAACTCTCTATGTCTCTTTGCCCTATTTGCTTGCTAAGCATTCACTTACTGACATATCTTTTACTTTCTTTTTACTGACTCTCTGGCTAAAATCTTAAAGTCTATTACATATACCTTAACTACTTGGATAAACGTCTTATCTCCTAAATGAGTCCATTTGTATATTTGGCAAAGTGAGTCTTTTGTTTGTTCTCTGAGGAATATAGTTTTCCCTCAAGTGTGCCATTGTCTTTTTTTCATTTAAGCAACTTGGGACTTTTCTTCTGTTGTACATTCTAAGTGAGGCCATCCCTTAGTCTGCTCCCAGTTCCCAGTGGCTGTCTCTTGCAGGCCTATAGCCAGGATAGGCTCCTGCATAGACATTTCTCGAGCCACTTGATCTGCTTTGTTACTGTCCCATGCCACAGAATCTCTTCCCTCCTGAGGTTCTGGGCAATGAATAATACTCACAGTTGCTGGCTTCATCAGGGCATCCAAGAGATGGCAAAGGCATCTGTGGTGCTGATGTGTTGGAGGGTAGAGGTTCAGCCATCCCAGATGACATTTGGGTTGTCCACCATGGCAGCACCCACTTATCTCTGACCTTCATGAAGAGAACTGTTGCCATCTGTGGACAAGGTAGCATCAGCTTTCAGCAGGGGTCGATTGGTCAGTTGCAGAGGTCTTCCCTCCACCCATGGGCTTCTGCCAGTGCTTGACACTCATGCTGTGGTGGCTGCAGGTCAGGATTGGGCAGCAAGGTGACCAGATTGCCCCCAAACAGGTGGAGAATCTAGTCCATGTCAGCTGACCGGTGGTCTCATCCTCTCGGACATTTCATTTAAAGGCAAAACATCAGCCACTCTATCACAGTTTAAGTCCTGGATTGGGTGATAATTTTTAGTGCCTGGTTGGCAGGAGTATTGCGTTCCAGGCAGAATGGCACTAAGCCATACATCTACCAGCATCAGGTACTGGTGCACTGAGACAAGTCTTAAGTTCCACATACACAGTCTGCAGATATGCATACACATGGCCTCACCCAGCCATTTCAGCCCACGCAAGCCATTTTGGAGAGCAAATTTCTCATGAGCAAGGGATAGGGGCAGTCAGGGATGACCATGAACTAGTGGGTTACCTGGCCCACGCCAAGGTCCACTGTCCTTCAGGCAGTCCATAAGTATTGTTTGTTGCCAGAAGTCCCCTGTACCCAAGGTCTTTGGATACTGGCCCACTGGGGCATAGGAGCACAGAGCGTTGGGTCCCTGTATCTACAAAACAACTGGGTGGACTTCCCTTCTATCTTTGTGCATAGCCAGCACTTTAGGACCCAGAGGCTCTCCAGTGGCCCGTCTTGTTCTTTCTGGGGCAGTCCCTGACCCAGTGTCCTTTTTCTTTGCATTAGGCATACTGATCTTTAGCCAGGAATTCTCTCCTGTTGCCAGGTACTGTCTTCCTAGGTTCCCTAACTACTGTGGCCAATATATGTTCCTGTCTTGTCTTTTATCTCTCTTTAGCTCTCTAGCTTCCTTTTCTTTTTGTCTCTTTTCTTCCCTAGCTTTCTGCTCTTTCTCTCTCTCTTTCTTTCTTTCTTTCTTTCTTTCTTTCTTTCTTTCTTTCTTCAGTCTCTCTGTCTGCATCTTCTTCTACAGCTATTAGGTGCTGTCCACTTTTGTGCACAGACCCTGAACCACACATCAACCTTATTTTCTCTGCAACTTACAATAACCATCTCAGCAACTTTTTCTTCATATCTTTTTCTTTCTTTAGCCAAATTGGTGGGGCGTTTTTTCAGCCCCTCAGAGACCTACCATTGGAGTCTGATGGTAGACCTGGCGCTCCCTACCTTCAGGCATATTGAAGTCAACAGGCAGAAGTGAGGGCCTTCCATCCATATCTGGAACATTTTTTCTGGCCTCTAGTAGGATTCTGTATCTCCTGTAACAGCTACTAACAAGTATCTCAAGTGGAATGGCAAGAAAACAAGAGTCCAGAAAATAGAGGTCAGTCGAACAGGACAAATAGCATTCAGTCACACAGAAAGACAATCAAAAGATTAACAGACAAAAAATAGAAGTGCGCACAAAAACAAAAAACAAGCGGCCGCTGCGAGATCACCACAAAACTGAACTGATTTAGAAGAGAGCTTCCGTGAGCTCACCAACGACAGATGAAAGAGAGTGGATTCCACATCACTCTTCCTTCTCAACCACAGACAGATGAAAGGGAGTGGATTTCACTTCACTCCTCCTTCCCAAGGGGACACCAAAGACAGATGAAGGACAGCAGATCAAAAATAATGGTTAAGTCAAAGATGCCTTCTGGAGGCCAGCCAATATCAAACGCTGGCCACTCTAAGGAGCAAAAAATCTGCCACGGTACAAATTGTGTGCTCTAGCAGTCCAGTGGTCTAAAGTCAAACTCAGGAGTCCCATCATCAAAGTCACAAGTAACAGAAAACAAAGACCTAAAACACACAGACAAAGACCACTCTAGCAAACTCAGAGGAGTCCCATCACCAAAGTCACAAGTAACACAAAACAAAGACCTAAAACACACAAAGACCACTCTAGAAATACAGACAGCTGGGAGGACGGGTTTCTTCTTCAGTCCAGGAGAATCACCGAATTCTCACCGGCACCCAGAAGGTATCTCCCAGGCATCCCTGGGGTTTCCCCAGACCTCCTGGGACGTCTCCCTGGGCAACACAATCGGTGAGCCCCTGGCACATCTACCGCTCACACTCCTGAGACACGAGCCTGAGACACGAGCCTCCCTTCTCAGCCCAAGACGAGCGACTGCAAAACCAGAACTCCAGAACTCATGAGCAAATACAGACCCAGAGTAGCAAATACAGACCCAGAGTTTAGCTGGCACAAAACACAAGGACACAGACAAAGACACAGATGCTATCTCACCTCCAAGTGGGTCTTCTGAGACGAGAGTGGTCGCTGATCCTGGACAAGCCCCCAAATGAAAGACCCCTGGAGCAGGGAGACCCTCACTCAAGTCTCGGGATGATGTGAACCCCCAAGAACTCACATGAGACCGTCCTTGCTGTAATAAACATGAGGTTTATTGATAGGAACCAGTGCACTGGGGTTGAGACTCATATCCCACACAGGGACACAGGAGTTCGACCGACCATCAGATATTTTAAAAAGTCTGCTGTAATTACATTATAATCTAAAAAAAGGAAAAAAGTATCTTCCTGAACTATCTGGACAGTTGTCACATGATCTCTAAGAAACTGGATAAAAGACAGCATACGTAGAAGCTGTTACTCCAGAGAGGAGAAGCTAAAGTATGTGATTATAGGTTGCTTTGAGCAAGTCCTGTCTTGCTGCCTCCTAAAACTATCAGAGCTTATGGGCAGAGTTCATGGAGTTAGATTTCTCAATGGTCATTTACTACATGCAACCTGAATTTCTGAAAATTAGTTGAGGATTCCATCTCTATCAGTGTTGGCAATTACTCCTACAAAGGAGAATATTTGCTCTCAATAGAAGCAAGTGCTGATTTAAAAAATATTGAGGAGGGATTAAAAGAATTCAGCAGTTTATATTGGATTCTCAGTCCTTTAGAATGAATAATTCAACCTGTATCATTTTTACTGAAATAAGAACTCAATTTCAAGTAATTAAAGTTGTCAATTTTTATAAGGATAGTTTTCATAGATTTTTAAAGTCCCTTTTCTGGATGTGTCTATTGTGCTAAGACAGCAAAATGACATGTTGAAGTAAAAAAATACAGAGAGATGTTTAGATGGTTGTCTGGATAAATGTACTTGACATCATGACTTACATCTTCAGTTAAATTCTGGGAACCTGCATGGTGGAAGGACAGGACCAACTCTTAAAAATTGTCCTCTGACATCCACATTCATATGCTACCCCAATCTCATAAATACAAATAATACGTAATTAAAAATAAGCAATGCTGACAGATGCAATAGAAATATATCCAGAATACTTTTATAAAAGTAGTTCTAAAAAATCTTTATTTGATTAAGGCAGGAATTTTGAACCTACTTAAAGATGAGTTAGTAGTGCTTCCATGGTCAAAACAATATAAATTTCTCTTGAGAAAAGAACACTAGACCACAGAATAATTCCCATCACTGTAATATGATGACTGCTGAGTTTAAAAAATGTTACAGATGATTCCTAAGACTTTGTTTTATTAATAATTTTATTTACTTTTATCAGATAAAATTGTTTTGGACAGACTACTATAAATTCATCTGAAGAATCACTCCGTATTTAGTTGAGAATTTAGTTCTTCATGAATTATTTTCATTTATATAAACAACTATTCTAGATGCCTATCAACTGATGAATGGATGATGAAAAATTATACATTTAAACAACTGAGTATTATCAAACTATTAAATAATTAATGAAACTGTGCTGGGAAGATGAGTCAGAGGTCAATAGCACCGGCTGTTCTTCCAAGTTCCCAGGTTCCCAACACAGCACCACATGGTGACTTACAAACCCATGTGTTCAGTTGACTGAGGATCTGATGCTGTCTTCTGGTAGACAGAAATGGCTATAAATAAACGAGTAAATTGTAAAAAATGAAATTTGCAGTTAAGCAGATGGAGATCGAAATAACCATTCTGTTAAACAACTCAATCACAGAATGACCAATATCACATGCTTTCTTTCATTTGTGGATGCTATATTTGAATCTTCAGTTGTATAGGATTCGTTTGGAATACCCATAGAAAATTAGTAAGGGGCCATGGAGAAAGGCTTTCAAGGAATAAGAGACAGAATACAGTGGTACAGATAGATATAGGGGAAAGGAATTAGGGCAGAAAAGATTAAGTGAGGTGATGGCTGAGAGAGAACAATAGAGGGGAAAATATAGAGAAAGTTAGCATGTAAGGTCTTTTGAAAAAGTTGTACGGAAACCTAATATTTTAGAAGCATCTATATATAACAAATATATCATACATTATATATATGAATTGCCATATAATGGGCCAACAAAGCCTTTTTTATATACCTCAAGCTAGCAAATAAAAGCCCAGTGCCAGAATTAGGTAGTATCTTTTGGAATTATTAGCTAGTAAGATCATGTAGAGACCAACCTACCTACCCAAACACTATAGGATATTGTGAGTGTTCTTGGTTACCCTGGAGAACTTGATAGTAAGACATGATTGCTAAAGATATTATATACGTAAGTCATAAAACCTGGAAAAATAAAGATGGTATTAACCTGGAAGTTTCATTACTACTGTAAAACTTTCATACTGAGAAAAGGCACTAAATATGCCACAAGAGCAGTGATAATGAGTCTGATTCAGCTGTGAAACTTGCAACCTACAGTGATGACTAGCCTGGCAACATATTCACTGGTGTAATAGTGACATAATGTCATGGGAATAACTAACAACCTATTGGTTTACTGTAATCTCCACAGGATGAAACTGGTGCCTGGCTGGTATCAGTATCTGGGCCAAAATCCTGTGGCTAGATAAACCACAGGCCTTAAGGAAGAAATTAATACCATTTTTTAATGAAGGCACTTTTAACTTTTAATGACATATCTTTATGCCAAGAGATTAATGCATCTTTATTTCTTTCTGTTTAATCTTCAATTAAAGTAGGTTTTATTTTCTCTAGAAGGTAAATCTTGATACCCAAAGACAAGCATTTCAAGAGACTCATATCTGCTCCAAATTTTTATGACAGAATTTAATGAGAAAAGGCATTTTCCTATGTAAATGCTAGCAATACTGGCAATGTGATTTTAACAATAAATATAAATGGCAGTGACAATACTCCATGACATAAATATGACAGTACTTTAAGCTCAGTAATTTCCTTCCTTCTTTCTCTTCTATTCCACACCTTGGCCTGATTCATGGTCCTTACTCTGTGATGAAATCCCTCATGGCAATTATCATTGCCCTTTTTGCTTGACAATTTCATCATCCCTCAAAAAACCATCAGCATCACATCCAGGTAAAGTCTGTGAGAAAAGCTGTAAGATGTCACTCTTCTTTTCAAGACGTTCCACATACCTATTCCACATGGCCATCTTAAATTTAATTTTCATGTCATACTCTGTAGAAATTGTTGATTTCTTTACCTTAACCCTCAATTTCTGATTTAAAAAATGAGGCTTTAATAATAATCTTAATTTTCATAGAGCTACCTAAAACAAATTTTCCCAAACATAAATGTACCCTATTAATCACCTGTGTCTTACTAAAACACATTTGTAAGACAGCAGGCCTTTGAATCTGAGATCATTCATTCTAACAAATTCCAACTTCTCATCCACAAAGATGAAAATAGGAGGCTCTAGAGGACTCTAACACAGTCAAGAACATTGATCTAATCTTGGGGATAAAGCAAGGAGTGTTTATGACTAGTGCAGCCTCCCTCTCACCAGTGATCACAGCATCTTAGTGTAAAAGAGCTGTAAAAGAGCTCCACTAATACTGAGCTTCACGGGGTTGGGGATTTAGCTCAGTGGTAGAGCGCTTGCCTAGCAAGCGCAAGGCCCTGGGTTCAGTCCCCAGCTCCGAAAAATAGAAAAAAAAAAATACTGAGCTTCACCACCTCATTCAGCTTCCAGTCTCAAGCTGCTCTGAATAGCTAGCATTGCAGTTACATCTCTTTCATCTAGGAGTTATAGTCCTTGCTAGCTAGCCTATAATTCTCAGAGTGGTTGTTTCCTCTCTAACTATGTGTGAGTTCAGCTCAACAAATGTATAAATGTGGTTGGGAAAAATATGGGAGCCTGAGAGGTTACAGTCTGAGGCCTCCAGGCATCAAAGACTGATGGAATTTTTCTCTCTGGCTTTATATTTAGGAATATCCAAGTTCTCTAGAAGGTAGTTTATTTTTAACAATACAAAATATGATATCTATTTACTGGTTCATTTTGTTTTTTATTGGCATTATTTAGTTTTCAAATTAAGATCTCTGATGTTTTGACAGAAAAAATAAAATAAAACAAAACAACAAAAAACAAGGAAACATGGATATAGTGTAATTGGCAGTGATCATTTCACATTCATGATTGCCCAGGTTAGATTTTCACACACACAGACACACAGACACACAGACACACAGACACACAGACACACAGACACACAGACACGCAGACACGCACAGACACACAGACACACACACACACAGAGAGAGAGAGAGAGAGAGAGAGAGAGAGAAACACACAGAGACAGTCAAACACAGACACACACATACAACACACAAAGAGGCAGACACATACAATCCCACACACAGAGACAGACACATACTCTACTGAGTCCACTGAACACTGCTTGTACATACAAAAGTCCAGAGTTCACTTTTAAAAATTAATTTTTTATAAGGAACTGAACTGAACATGTGCCACAGCTCACTGTGTACAAATCCTGTGGGGGAGAGAGCTGGACCCTCAGAAGCGGACAACCCAGAGTTGATAAAAATTTTTGGCCTACATTCCTGACCCAAGAGGACATCACTTAGTGCCATCTGTGCCCCCTGGCTACAAGGACTGAAAGACCCCTGGAGCAGGGAGACCCTCACTCCAGTCTCGGGATGAAGTAACCTCCAAGAACTCACGAAAAACCAATCTTGATGCAATCACACAAGGTTTATTAACAGGGATGACAGAAACCAGTGCACTGGGGTGGAGACTCATATCCCACACAGGGGTAGTGGAGTAACACCTCAAATGGTTGGAAGAAGGGTTATTTAAAGGAAAAACCATACCGAATCACAAGGAAGAACCTCCTTTTTCTCATGATTGTTCCGAATCACAAGGAAGAATCTCCTGTTTCTCATGATTGTTCTTTAAGATTTTAATCTAACTTTATGGTTAACCAGTTCCTGCTATTATGGTCAGCTGCTATTATGGTCAGCTGCTATTATGGTTAGCTAGTTCCTGGAACAAAGTGGCTGAACCAGCTGGTGCAATTACTCTTTCTGTGATCAGCTAGTTCTTGGAACAGGCAGTTTCAGGGCCTGCTTTTGGCTTCATATTTTGTCTAGGGGGCAATTTTAAACTTTTTTCCTTTTAGGACCTACAAGCAGCACAGGGCAGGACCTATCAGGTTTCAGCCTGCTCTGAGAGCTGAAAGCCATTCACCAGGAGTGCCTGCATACCTGAGAGCAGAGATCTCTGCTCCCATATCTGGATGGAAAAAAAAAAAAAACAGGTCTACAGAAGTGCTGACACACAGGCCTACAGGAGGGCCAAGCCACTTTCAGAGTGAGCAAGACAAGTAAAAATCAGAGACAACCTGGTGGTGAGAGGCAAGCACAGGAAACTAAACAACAGAAACCAAGATTGATTGGCATCATCAGAGCCTAGTTCTCCTACCAAAGCAAATACTGGATATCCAAACACATAGGAAAAGGAAGATTTGGTTTAAAAATCATATTTTATGATGAAGATCGAGGAATTTAAAAAGGACATAAATAGCTCCCTTAAATACAGGACAACACAAGTAAACAAATAGAAACCCTTAAAAAGGAAATACAAAAATCCATTAAAGAATTCCTTAAAGAATTACAGGAAAACACAATGACACAGGTGAAGGAAATGAACAAAACTATCCAGGATTTAAAAATAGAAATAGAAACACTAAAGAAAACACAAAGGGAGCCAACTCTGGAGATTAAAAAATCTAGGGAAGAGATCAGGAATCATAGATGAGCAGAATACAAGAGACAGTATGGAGAGGCTCAGGGGTAGAAGATACCATAGGAAACATCAACACGACCACCAAAAATGAGGTAAAATGTAAAAAGCTCCTGGCGGGTAAAAATCCAGGAAATCCAGGACAAAAAGAGAAGATAAAACCTAAGGATAATAGGTATAAAAGAGAGTGAAGACTCCCAACTTATAGGGTCAGCAAGTATTTTCAATAAAATTATAGAAGAAAACTTCCTGAACCTAAAGAAAGAGATGCCCATAAACATAAAAGAAGCCTACAGAACTACAAATGGTTTGGACCACAAAATAAATTCCTCCTGTCACATAATAGTCCAAACATCAAATGCACAAAACAAAGAAAGAATTTTAAAAGCAGTAAGGGAAAAAGGTCAAGTAACATAAATGGGGACCTATCATAATTAAACAAGACTTCTCACAAGAGACTATGAAAGCCAGAAGATCCTGGGCAGATGTCATACAGACACTAAGAGAACACAAATGCCAGCCCAGGCTACTATATCCAGTAAAACTCTCAGTTAACAGAGATGGAGAAACTAAGATATTTCATGACAAAACCAAATTTACACAATATTGTTCTACAAATCCAGTCGTACAAAGGATAATAAATGGAAAACTCTAACACAAGGAGGAAAACTACACCCTCGAAAGGGCAAGAAAGTAATCTCCTTGCAAAGACAGCAAAAGAAGAGAGACACACAAACATAATTCCACCTCTAACAACAAAAACAACAGGAAGAAACAATCACTATCTTAATATCTCTTAACATCAATGGACACAATTCCCCCAATAAAAAGACAGACTAACAGACTTGATAGTTAAAGGGGATCCAGCATTTTTCTCCATTCAGGAAACACACATCAGCAACAAAGACAGACAGTACCTGAGAGTAAAATGCTGGAAAACTACTTTCTAAGCAAATGGTCTGAAGAAACAAGGTAGAGTAGCCATTCTAATATTGAATAAGATCAACTTTCAACCAAAAGTTATCAAAAAAGATTAAAAAAAGGACACTTCAAATTCATCAAAGGAAAAATTCACCAAGATGAACCCTCAATCCTATATATCTATGCTCCCATACAAGGGCACCTACATTCATAAAGGAAACCTTACTAAAGCTCAAAGCACACATTGTACCTCACAGAATAATAGTAGGAGATTTCAACAACCCACTTTCATCAATAGACTGATCATGGAAACAGAAATTAAACAAAGACATAGAGAAACTAACAGAAGTTATGAACCAAATGGACTTAACAGATATTTACAGAACATTATATCTTATAAGGAAAGGATACACCTTCTTCTCAGCACCTCACAGTACCTTCTCCAAAACTGACCACATAATTGGCCACAAAACAGGCCTCAACAGGAATAAGAAGATTGAAATAATCCCATGCATCCTATCAGATCACCATGTGCTAAAGCTGGTCTTAATAACAACAAAAATTACAGAAAGCCCACATATACATGATAGTTGGACAACACTCTATTCAATGATAACTTGGTCAAGGAAGAAATAAAGAAATTAAAGACTTTTTTAGAATTTAATAAAAATGAAGGCACAACATACCCAAACTTATGGGATTCAATGAAAGCTGTGCTAAGAGAAAAACTCATAGCTGTGAGTGACTGCAGAAAGAAACAGGAGAGAGCAAAAATCAGCAGACCTAAAAGCTCTAGAACAAAATGAATCAAATGTACCCAAGAGGAGTAGAAGGCAGGAAATAATTAAACTCAGGGCTGAAATCAACCAAGTAGAAACAAAAAGGAATATACAAAGAATCAGCAAAATCAGGAGATGGATCTTTGAGAAAATCAACAAGATAGATAAACCCTTAGCTAGACTAACCAGAGGGCATGGAGACAGGATCCAAAGTAACAAAATCAGAAATGAAAAAGGAGACATAACAATAGAATCTGAGGAAATTCAAACAATCATCAGATCCTACTGCAAAAGCCTATTTTCAACAAAACTGGAAAATCTGGAGGAAATGGACAGTTTTCTAGACAAATACCAGGTAACAAAAGTGTTGTGGTTTGCCCTGGAGTTATCTGTATTTTGATGGTAATTCTGCTGCCCCTAGGAAGGCTGCCTAGTGAAGGACTCAGGTGACTTCATCAGAAACTTCTCCCCATTTAATTTGTAAAATAAAGGTGAGAACCTGTGATTGGGCAGGGAAAGGGAAGTTGGAGGAAAGGAGGAGAGAGAGGAGGTCTAAGGAGAGGAGGAATATGGAGCTGAAGCACATGGCATGGAGAAACTGCAAGTTATGAGGGATTTCACAGCTTGAGAATAGAATAGTGTAGTGGTAGATCTGCCTAATCAAGGTGCGCTCTTGTATTCATATTAATCAAGTTCTGTTTTCTTTGCATGGACATATTCAGGTTGAAGAGGTTACTGCAAAACCAAAGTTAAATCAGGATCAGATAATCCATTTAAACAACACAGTAACTCCTAAAGAAATGGAAGCAGTTATTAAAAATCTCCCAAACAAAAGAGACCAGGACCAAATGGGTTTAGTGTAGAATTCTATCAGACTCCATAGAAGACCTCATACTTTCCAAACTATTTCACAAAATAGAAACAGATGGAGCACTACCCAGTTCCTTCTCTGAAGCCACAATTACACTTACAGCTAAAACATACAAAGACCCAAAAAGAAAGAATTTCAGACCAATTTCTCATATGAATATCGACACAACAATACTCAATAAAATTCTTGCAAATCAAATCTAAGAACACATCAAAACAATCATCCATCATGACCAAATAAACAACCAAGGATGCAGGGATGGTTCAATATCTGAAAATCCATCCATGTAATCTGTGGAAAGCTGCAATAACATTCGCCATCACAAGATGGCGCTGGCTTCCACTGCGCCAGCCCGACTTCCTTTCAGGAAGTTAGCTGTGTGTGCATGTGCAAGAGTGTCTTCGTGCCAGGTCTTTGCCCACTCCGGGGCGTGCCTATGAGATCATGGGTAAGCAACCAATCAGGTGTGGATGTGCCGCACTAGGGTGTATATAAGCCGCGCCATGCTGGGGCACTGGGCCCCCCTCTTTAAGATGCAATAAACACTTTGCTGCAGAAGGATTCGTGTGTCTGCGTGTGTGTTCTTGCTGGCGAGACGATAGCGCGGGACATCTGGTGCCGAAACCCGGAAGAAACGCCACACCATCGCCAGGTGCCGAGGAGGCCCTCCGTCCACGAAGAGAATCCAAAAGCTGCAGGACGCGGGTAAGCTCTGAGAGATATGTTTGGTCTTGATCTCTTTCACTTCTCTCCCCATTAGAAGATGCGGCGGAGGCTTTTGTTATCGTTTTAGCAGCCCTCATTCTTTCTCTTTTGGTTTTTGATTTTGTGGCTGCTGCTAGGCACCGTCAGAGGTCGTGCCTAGAAGATGGGAAATGCCACCCAACAGTGATAGCGGGACAGGGAGTGCTAAGGGAGTTACAAGACAGCATGTCAGAAACAGAGCGGAATAAAAGATTAAAGAGCTCAAAGAGAAAAGGTACACGTAAGAAAACAGACCCTTCCAAAGACTTCAGATCCGAGGAAGCGAGAGATAGGGGAAAGAACGCCCCAGGAGAGAAACAGGGAAAGGAGGAGAAAGCTCTGAAAAGAAAAAGCCTTTATCCGGTAAAGGAGTTAGAGGCTTTGGAGCTTGATAGTTCAGAAACAGACGAGCTTAGCCCCTCTGAGGAAGAGGATTTAGAAGATGAGGCAGCTCGCTATGAAGAAGAAAGATATGGGCCTAGGTGGAGAGCCACTGTGAAGAAACTGAAAGTTATGGATCCTTTGTGGGCAAGGCTGGTAATTTTGTTTAAACTTCACAGAGTCATACTGATCAGATTTGATAGAGGTAGACCGCCTGAAAAATTTATTCAGGAGAATCAAACAAAAAGATATCTCAATTCTAAACTTTTGTCTTCAGAGTTGTAGTGTTTCACTTCCATACCATTTGTGAATGTCAGTCGTGCTGCTCAGATATCCCGTAATATATCTCAGTATCTTACAGGAATTTGGTTTCAACACGTTGATGGACTAGTCCAGGAATTGAGACAATCCATCGTCCATATCAACTCCACTCGAGTGGATGGTCACCGTGGAAGTGGTGGGAAAGGGAAAATCCTACCTCTCTGCTGACTCCTATTGGAATCTGGGTCCCTTTGCTGGGACACCATCTAGTTTTTCCCCTTTGTCTATTGTCTGTCCTTGGTGCACCAAGCTGTCCATGTCTGTCAGTTTATGTCTGTGGTTTTGTTTCTTGTTGCTTAAATGTTTTATGTTTCATGTTCAAAAGAGAAAATGGTAAAAACTTTATCTGCTGGTCGTTCACACCTTGATTTGGTTTTAACTCGTTTCAAAAAGGAACAAATGAATAAAAAGCAGTTTCAATCGGCCTTTAGAGCCCTACACCTGTAGCTAGGAGCATAGGTCAACTGGAGAAGCTGCCGGGGGGTGAGCGTCTACATGAGCTCATCTTAAAGGGGCCAGCAGCTCCTCAGCTTCTTTGGTAGAGGAACTGATGGCTGTTTCTCTTAGAAAATTCCCTGACTTATTATTAGACTTAGCAGGTGACAAGGTGCTTCTCTTAAAATCATAGCTAGAAAAGTAAAAATGGTGCTTGGTGTAAATATTAAAGACATGTGTAGCCACTTCAATTTTGTTTCTCATTGGTTTTAAATGTATAATTATTCTCTACATGCCTTGGTTATGGACTATTGGCTTTTAAATTATTAGATATGGTTAAAAAGGTGTAACATTGGTAACAGAAAGTTGGCTTAAAACTGTAATTTAGATGAAGTCATTCTAGATAACATGTGACATGGGCCAACCTAGGGAAACAGATCTAAATTGAGGTAATATTTTTATGGAATTCTTATTCTAGAAACCAGGCTTCTAAAAGAATTTAGGACAATGTCTCTTTGTTGAGGTATTGGAGACCGCACCATCGTGCATTCAAATATAAGAATTGGCAGTCAAACTTTATAGCATGAAGGATAGACTTGGTGTTTTGGAGACTGGATTTTGGAGACTAGATTGTTGGAGGTTGAGTCTTGCTTTCCAAAGTTGTGGTTTGCCCTGAAGTCACTGTATTTTAATGTTAATTCTACTGCCCCAAAGACAGTACTCAGAACTCAGGTGACTTTCCAAAGTTGTGGTTGTGCTCTGGTGTTACAAGGAGAACTTAAGGATTTGATTAAAGATTGCCAGTGTTACATTGACTAACTCAAACTTATTTGTAATTAAGAAAAAATCAAACAGATAGAGATTGTTACAGGATTTACAAAGGATTGATGAGGTTTTAGAACTTGTGAGAACATTACAGCCAGTTTGCTCACTCCAACTGCCATTTCAAGACAGATTTAGAGGATTGATTTTATACAATTTGTTTACGTCATAGCTATTGTGAGTTTTCATTTCATGAGCTTGCTTATAATTTTAGAGAGCCCATGAAGTGATATCATTAAAAATTTTTACAAAAGAATGGCTAACAGCCTTATATTATGTAATTTTCTTGCTTCTTCAATGTAAGAAGTTAGAACTTTAAATCTTTCAGTGTATATGGAAATTTTTACTACAAATCTTTGCTCTCAAAATGAGCTTTAATATTTGGGGAGTAGCTGTTACACTACTCCAGAAAAGAATATTTAAAACTAATTTTAAGCTTCTAAGGATATGTTAGTTGGCTAAGTACCTCACCTTACCAGAGGTCTTAATTTTGTTATCCTCATTGGAGATAAAGCTTCAGTTGTGTTAATACAGAATTGTAGGCTAGAGTCATGGAAGTATTTTAAACAGAAACCTGGTAAAACATATCTTATTCCAAACAACAGTTAAATTGGTTATTACAAAATACTGATATTTGGCCTATCACTTATACAAATTTTTCAGGCAAAGTTGATAATTTTACTCTTTACATGCTTTTGTATTTACTGTAAATTTGTATATGCAACCCATAGAAAATGTGCTTACTGTATTTATAGGTGGTTCATCTAATGAAAAGGCTACATGTATGATTGGATTACTTGTTTATTCTCTTGAGTTTCTGCTGCTTCAGCACAGATTATTAAATTCCGTGCTTTAGCCGCTGTTTTTTAAATGTTAAAAAATCAAGCTTTCAATTCATATACTGATAGCCAATGTGTGGCTTGTGGTTTACAATTGATTTCAATTACTTAATGCTTTACTAGAGACAAGTTTTCTACATGTCAGTGTAAATTGTCTGACAACTCACTGTTTTTTCAGTGCTCTGGCTCAGACAACTAAACAAAACCATATACCCAGCTCTTTGAAAATGGTAATGGAGTTGATATGAGAGGAGGAAGACTACATTTGCTTACTTTCAATTCCCAGCCTCACCCTGCCAGTTCAGGGATTTCTAGTAGGACTGAATCTGGACAATATTTACAGGATTTGGCATTTCTAATTAATGCTTATGTTTAGGTAAATAAAGTTTGTTGAGGTGCTAGAGAGATGGCTCAGTGGTTAAGAACACTAAGTACTGTTCCTTTATAGGACATTTAAGAACTCAAACCGGATTGCCTGGACCCCTTAACAAGGGAGGACAATGATAGTAGACAGTTTATATCTTAATAAATAAAAAGGGGGAGTTATCCCTGTATGCTAAAAAATGCTCATTTTATTTCAATTTTAAAATTTGGATGCCAAGGAACCCTTGAGTGTTTATGGCACCCTACAACTAAGCATACTTCTGCCTAGGTGAAATAGAAAGATTCACATATTGGCATGATCCTGTTCAGATATTTTATATGGGGAAGAGGGAATGTTTGTGTTTTTTTTACAGGATGCTACAAGAGTATGCCAGCTGCCAGAGGTGGTTGGTGAGACTTGCTGATCCTGGTTACATGAAGATTCAGCTTTCATGGTTCGGGTCCCTAGAGTCATTCCTGCCCTGAGAGGAAGATGGAAGATTCCCCCTCATCTTTTGTCATCTCAGAGATTTTGGTGTTGCTACAGTCAGTGTTACCGCTGCGTGTGTCCCGTCCCACTGTGGCCTGCACTCTGACCCTCTGGGCACTGCTGCTTTCTGGAGAAGACTGGACTCCAGCTGTTACTCCTGTCCCCCTCATTCCCCTGGTGACTCTTGCTGCCTTGACTGGTGTTGTCATCTTACAGTCTGTAGCTTCACAGGAATGCCACCTGCATGAAGCTGCTGTGGACTGGGGAACTCTGCCCTGGTTGTGCAGATCTCAGACATGGTTCCATTGCCTGCTGGTTGTTCCAGAAAAGAATAGCTGATCCTAAACTGTCCTGAGAAAGACCTTGTTACTTTCGCTGCTATTGTAGCAGCAATTACTGCTGCAGCCATTGTGTCTGCAGTGTCTAGAGTTACCCTCCCCCAATCTATTGTTAGGCAAGCACAGTGGGTGAACTTTCTGGAGTAGTTGCTAACAATTGGGAATTCTAAATTTTATTATAGGAGCGGCTTGACTATGGCCCTTGGTGGTAGCAGCTGAGGAGAACCAGATGAGGTGCCCACTACTTATCGGGAGTGGCTCTGTTTGGTGCAGCCCTATGCTGTGGATTAGTGTTCATGCTATGGTTGGTTTGCAAACTCAGATCTCAACAGAAACGTGACAAGGTCATTGTCACTCAGGCACTTGTGGCCATTGAACAAGGGGCCTCCCCTGGAATTTGCTTAATTAGTCGGCATCTGAGTTCTCTGCTCTTGCACCCCATGGATTTGTAGATCCATTACACTGGGATGAGAGAGACTAAATGATTCTTTGATCAGCCCTTCTACATCGCTGAGGTTTCCTCATTGCATTCGATAGGGTGATCATGATTTCCCCACTAACTCATTTTCTGGCTGGCCTCTTTTATAGAGTTCGCCCTAGGTCGTTTAGCAATTACTGTCACACAGCACTGCGGTATCCAGAGACGGGCAACTTTCCTCATGCACAGACCAATCTAAGACACAGGGCCCGGTGGCAATAGGGTTACCCTACGATGGATAAGGCTGTGACATAGAAGAATGACCTAAGACAGGAGCCACAGCAGATGGACGTAACTGCAGGGACCTAGACCAGCCTCATACTAGTAAAACAATAAGGGGGAGATGTGGAAAGCCGCAATAACATTCGCCACCACAAGATGGCGCTGGCTTCCACTGCGCCCCACGTGGAAAGCCGGGATAGCATTCACCATTACAAGATGGCGCTGGCTTCCGCCGCGCCAGCCCGACTTCCTTTCAGGAAGTTAGCTGTGTGTGCATGTGCAAGAGTGTCTTCGTGCCAGATCTTTGCCCACTCCGGGGCATGCCTATGAGATCATGGGTAAGCAACCAATCAGGTGTGGATACGCCGCGCTAGGGTGTATATAAGCCGCGCCATGCTGGGGCACTGGGCCCCCCTCTTTAAGATGCAATAAACGCTTTGCTGCAGAAGGATTCGTGTGTCTGCGCGTGCATTTTTGCTGGCGAGACGATAGCGCGGGACAGTAATCCACTATACAAACAAACACAAAGACAAAAACCACATTATCATTTTATTAGATGCTGAGAAAGCATTTGACAAAATTCAACACCCTTTCATGATAAAAGTCCTTTAAAAATCAGGAATTCAAGGTCAATACCTAAACCTATTAAAAATACTTAGCAGATGAGTAGGTAGCATCAAACTAAATGGAGAGAAACTTGAAGCAATCCCACTAAAATCAGGGACTAGACAAGGCTGTCCACTCCCTACTTAGTCAGTATAGTACTCAAAGCCCAGGCAGAGTAATCAGACAACAAAAGATGGTCAGAGGGATACAGATCAGAAAGGAAGAAGTAAAAACATCACTATTTGCAGATATTATAGTATACTTAAGTGACCCCAAAAGTTCCACCAATGAACTACTAAGCCTAATAAATAAGTTAAGCAAAATGACTGGGTAAAAATTAACTCAAATCAATAGCTTTCCTCTACTCAAAGAATGAACAGGCTGAGAAAGAAATTATGTAAATGACACTCTTCACAATAGTCCCAAATAATATAAAACACCTTGATGTGTCTCTAACCAAGGAAGTGAAAGATCTGTATGATAAGAACTTCAAGTCTCCTTAGAAAAACATTGATGAAGATCTCAGAAGATGGAAAGACCTCTCATGCTCATGGATTGGCAGGATTAATATAGTAAAAATGGCCATTTTGCCAAAAGCAATCTACAGATTCAATGCCATCCCCATCAAAATTCCTACTCAATTCTTCACAGAGTTAGGAAGACCAATTTCAAATTCATTTGGAAAAACAAAAAACCCAGAATAGAGAAAACTATACTCAACTACATAAGAACTTCTGAGGGAATCACTATCTCTCACATAAAGCAGTATTGCAGAAAAATAGTGATAAAAACTGTATGGTATTGGTACAGAGACCAACAAGTAGATCACTAGAATAGTGAAGACCCAGAAATGAACCCACACACCTATAGTCACTTTATCTTTGACAAAGGAGCTAAAGCCATACAGTGGCAAAAAGAGAGCATTTTCAACAAATGGTGTTAGTTCAACTGGAGATCTGCATGTAGAAGAATGCTTATCAACCTATTCTTATCACCTAGTACAAAGCTTAAGTCCAGGTGGATAAAGGACCTCCACATGAAATCAGATACACTCAAATAGAAGAAAAAGTGGGGAAGAGTCTCAATCACATGGACACTGGGGAAAATTTCCTAAATAAACCACCAATGACTTATGCTCTAAGATCAAGAATCGACCAATGGGATCTCATAAAACTGCAAAGCTTCTGTAAGCCAAAGAAAACTGTCATTACCACAAAAGGGCAACCAACAGATTGGGAAAACATCTTTATCAATCCTACATCTGATAGAGGGATAATATCCAAAATGTACAAAGAACTCAAGAGGTTAGACTTCAAAGTGCCAAATAACCCTATTAAAAATGGCTAAGAGCAAAAATTCAGGTGACAACATATGCTGGCAAAGATGTGGAAAAAGGGGAACACTCCTCCATTGTTGGTGGGATTGCAAACTGGTACAACCACTCTTGAAATCAATCTGGAGGTTCCTCAGAAAATTGGACATTGCACCACCTGCGGAACAAGCCATAGCACTCCTGGACATATACACAACATACAACAAAGACTCGTGTTCCACTGTGTTCATAGCACCCTTATTTATAATAGCCAGAAGCTGGAAAGACCTCAGATGCCCTTCAACAGAAGAATGGATAGAGAAAATGTGGTACATCTACACAATGTACTACTACTCAGCTATCAAAAACAATGACTTCATGAAATTCATAGGGAAATGTTTTGAACTAGAAATTATCATCTTGAGTGAGGTAACCCAATCACAGAAAAACACACATGGTGTGCACTCACTGATAGGTTGATATTAGCCCAAAAGCTTGAATTACCAAAGATATAATCCACAGACCACATGAAGCTCAAGAAGAAGGATGACCAAAATGCAGATGCTTCACTCCTTCTTAAAAGTAGGAACAAAAATATTCATAGGAGTGTATGTCGAGGCGAAGTTTGGAGCAGAGACTGAAGGGATGGCCATTCAGAGCCTGCCCCACATGTGGCAGATAAAATTGATGAAGCTAAGAAGTACATGCTTACAGGAACCAGATATAGATGTCTCCTGAGAGACTCAGTCAGAGCATGTCAAAGACAGAGGTGAATGCTAGCAGCAAACCATTGGACTGAGAATGGGATCCCCTTTAGAAGAATTACAGAACAGATTGAAAGATCTGAAGGGGCTTGCAAACTCATAATAACAACAATGCCAACCACTCAGAGTTCCCAAGGACTAAATCACCAACCAAAGACTATACATGGACTGACCCATGGCTCCAACTGCATATGTAGCAGATGATGGCCTTATTGGGCACCAAAGGAAGGGAAAGGCCTTGGTCTTATTCATGTTGGACCCCCAGTATAAGGGGATGTTGGAGGGGTTGGGAATGAGAAGATGGATGGGGAGGGGAAACAAGAGGAGGGGGAGGTAATAGGGGACTTATGGATAGGAAACTGGGAAAGGGAATAACATTTTAAATGTAAACAAAGAAATATCTAATAAAAATATTTTTCACGGCCAAGGCATTTATTTGGCTTAGCTAGCAAAGCATGGTGAAAAGAAATTCAGTTTTTACCCCACTTTTAAATCATACATGCTAGCACCTTCAAGAAGCATCTAGTATAGCATATGAGATTAGTACATCTTTCGATAGTCATCAGACAATGTTTTTGCATATTTTTGCAGTGGGCAGTGGATAATACAGAGACCCACAACTGGCCAAGGTATAGTTAATGACTGACTAAGGAGTCACTGCCATAAATAACACATGTATATCACCCCTACCGTACATACCCAAGGCTCAGGTATGGAAAGCTTGTAAAGGCCAGCAGTGGTAAATAACCACAGGGAAACAGTGTTTTCCTGACATAATGGACAGTTATATACTAATGCAGTTGTGACCCCACACACTAGACTTGAATAAACTCACACAAGACAAAACCTCAGCATAAAGAGGGAATGTGAGCACCAAGTCTTACCCTTAACTGAGGGGGTATTGGCAATGATAGTTGCTGGAAGAAGCAGAATCATTTTCCTTTAAGGATATGCCTTTGGTAGGTTGACCATTCTCCATTGGTCACACACTTAAACATATGTGGGGAGCATAAATTGCTCTTGATTTTTTAAAAGGAGCGTATAAAGTGTATAAGTACAAAAGAGGGATTAATGTGATCAAAATACAGTATATGAAATTCTCAAAGCATCAATATATTTTAAAATATGTTAGAAATCTCTCTTCGCCATTGAAGGAATCAGAGAAAGGACTGAAAGAGCTTGAAGGGGCTTGAGACCCCATATGAACAACAATGCCAACCAACCTGAGCTTCCAGGGACTAAGCCACTACCTAAAGACAATACATGGACTGACCCTGGGCTCCAACCACATGGGTAGCAATGAATAGCCTAGTAAGGGCACCAGTGGAAGGGGAATCCCTTGGTCCTGCCAAGACTGAACCCCCAGTGAACGTGATTGTTGGGGGGAGGACTGTAATGGGGGGAGGATGGGGAGGGGAACACCCATAGAGAAGGGGAGAGGTTAGGGGGATGTTGGCCTGGAAACCAGGAAAGGGAATAACAATCAAAATGTAAATAAGAAATACCCAAGTTAATAAAGATGGAAAAAAAAAAAAAAAAAAAAAGAAAAAAGAAATCTCTCTTCGGAAACATATAAAACAATAAAATGTAAGTAAACTAAATATTCATATGTAGTTTATTCCTTGTGTGGAAATTGTATGTTGGTGGCATATCTTTTGTTCATAGTCAAAATCTTTAAAGAAAACAAAACCCTTCACTAAGATGTCAGGGTTTCTACTCCTACACAAAACATCAAGACCAGGAAGCAAGTTGTGCAGGAAAGGACTTATTCAGCTTACACTTCCACATTGCTGTTCATTACCAAAAGAAGTCAGGACTGGAACTCAAGCAAGTCAGAAAGCAGGAGTTGTAGCACAGGCCATGCATGTACTTACTGGCTTGCTTCAATTGGCTTGCTCAGCTTGCTTTTTTATAGAACCCAAGACTACCAGCCCAGGGATGGTACCACCCAAAATGGGTCCTCCCCATTAATTAAAAAAATGCCTTACAGCTGGATCTCATGGAGGCATTTCCTCAATGGAGTCTCCTTTCTGTGATAACTCCAGCCTGTGTTAAGTAGACATACATAACCAACCACTACACTGGATCACTTAATTTTATTTTTCTGTTGGTTGGAGAACACTTCGTGTCTCTGAAGCATGGTTCTCCTTCATCTGTTGAGAACCTCTGTGTTCCTCTCTGCTATTTTCTCTCTTGCTACCCAGTTGCTCAAAACAGCAAAAAACTTCTGTCTCCTTTCTCCTCTCTCTACAGCATTTGCTGGACTGTCTTTGCTTGCCACATAGGCTTGCAGAGATGCAGTTATATGACAGTTTTGTCCTCTGGAGCTTTATATTTTTCAGTTTTAAACTACTGAGTTTTCTTTCTTCTCTTCTCCTCCTCAAACTTCTTTTGTTGTTGTTATTGTTTTCTGACATTTTTTTAAAAATTAAAAGTCAAGATCTTATTGTCTTCATAAGAAAATCGTCTTAGAAGTGGATCACTTGGCCCTTTCTCTTCTTGTCACCTCCCAGTTCAAAATGCTGGCATCTCTAAATAGCCATCATCCTCTTAGATCTGTAGTTGGGCTAAACACACTCCAGTCTCAGCACAATCTTCTTTGTAGTTTTAGCCTTTTTGCAGAAAATGGGTTAGTCTGCCCACTATAGCCAATCTATTTCCTGTCATAACGCATCTTACCCTGGGCATACAAAGAATGCTTGCCCTTCTTGTACTGTGTCATCTTGTGGGGTTAGTGCTTCCCACATTTCTCGCAGAATGTCCGGTGGGTCTTAGGAACATTCACCATGTTTGCAGGATCACAATCAGAAAGAGGATAGAGCAGCAATGAAACTTTACAGGCCCTGACTATGTATTTTCAAGTTATATTTAAATGACTTTTTTTTTTTAACATTATACCATTGCTTTGCCATCCATTTCATATGTTCCTATGTTGGTGCTCTTCCTACCTTTTTATTATTTAGGGAAAACAAATAAAAAGATGGAGAATGACAATTACCTTTTAGCAACCTAAAATTTCTTATCTGAGTTCTATATAATGAACATATAATCTGTGATATTACTTGCTGGTAATACTATTTGCTAATCAAATATAAACATGTTGAATAAGACTTGCAATGACAATAATGATCAGTAAGTTAAGGCTTAGAAAAAATAATAAATACTACTGGTCCTGAAGTTGGTGACTTCCATTAAACATGCAGTAATTGGACAGGCAATTGGGTACACAGGACACTACCAGGTTATTCCCCACAGTGTTAGTTATACAATTCCAGACAAACTATTTAGTCTTGAGAATGCAAAGCAAGTAGTTTTAATCAGTGATAAATTAATGTAGTAAAGCATTTAAGTGAAGCAGCATTATAACTTACACAATGAGGGGATCCCTGCCCTCAGCAGCTCTCTGCTCCCAGGCCCCCTGGAGGGGAGTTCTCGCCGCCTGGTCTGGTGGGCACTCCTGAGGCAGCAGAGCGGAGGAGACCACCAACGCTGCCCACCCCTGCCCCATCCCTGGCCCAGGAGGAAGCTGTATAAGGCCTCTGGGTACCCGTGAGGAGGGCCAGGAGCAGCAGGTCCACTGCGCCTGAGACACCGCACCTGAAGGGGACCCGACGGATAAACAGTTCTCTGCACCCAAATCCCGTGGGAGGAGAGCTAAACCTTCAGAGAGGCAGACACGCCTGGGAAAACCAGAAGAGACTGCACGCTGCACACAGTACTGACCCCAGAGGAAAACAACAAAAGCTATCTGGAACCCTGGTGCACGGAACCTCCCGGAAAGGGCGGCGCAGATCTTCCTGGTTGCTGAGGCCACGGAGAGCTCATAGGCCACACCCTGCGCGCAAACTTGAGCCTCGGGACCACAGGTAAGACCAACTTCTTTCTGCTACAAACGACTTGCCTAGTGAACTCAAGACACAGGCCCACAGGACAGCTGAAGACCTGTGAGAGGAAAAAACTACACCGAAAAAAGCAGAACACTCTGTCCCCTAACTGGCTGAAAGAAACAGGAAAAACAGGTCCACAGCACTCCTGAAACACAGGCTTATAGGACAGACTAGCCACTGTCAGAAAGAGCAGAACAAA